>NC_089777.1:16974036-16979036 GCF_040412425.1 Macrobrachium rosenbergii | reverse complement strand
GCATGTACTGTATGTAATACACATAATTATTATAATTTACATACATTATTATAATTTTTCTAAGTTTTCAGTATATTATGTATGTAATTATTATAATTTATCAAATAGTGTCAGTATACGTCCTAATTAAAAAGCTATTTAAACTTGGATGTTAATTGAGGTGAAAAAGTAATTTGTTTTCAATCTAGTTATAATGAAGCATTTACATGGCAAATCCAGGATATGACTACAAAAACTGCAAATATGTAACAATTTTGTAGCAACACTATAACGTAGCAATAATTAGAATTTTGACAAAACATGAACTTTTTATCAAACCACTGTATTTTTTTTTTTTACCGTACTCATTCACAAGTACAGTTGCCAAATTGGTATTTTGGTGAATTTTGCGTTGGTTGTATCAAAATATATATAAAAATTAAATACCGAAGTTCTGTGTTCGCTTTTGTTATTAGCAGACCAAAAATACCCAATTATACCCTGTTAGAAGGAAAATCCAAATTGGCCCCTTAAATAACCTAGGTGCTTTTAGAATTCTGAATTCATTGCAACATTACTGAACTGTGGGCAATGTGCAATATACTGTATTGAAATTTTACCTTCATATACGTATTAACAGCACAAAATACTGCATCATATCCAGTTTGAGGGAAAAAGTCTGCCTGGACCCTGAAAAATCACTAAGATACAGTCTTGTTATCTGGCAAATATCTTACATGCAACAGCACTGTACTGCAAGTAAATAGCATTGTACCTGCATACTGTGTGATCCCTTGCTTAACACCTTAACAGCCTATACACCTTAAAATGCTCATTTCTCATTTCATTAAATGTCAAAATTGCTCTTTAAGTAGTAATATGTACTGTACTAACTGGACTAAATGGCAAAACTACACCGAAAAGTGCACAAACCTGGATGAATGTGGAGAATGAAGATCAAACTGTCAGGTGAATTAGCTGAGCACTGTACGTGCTTTGATTGGCTTAACAAGAGGAAGTCAAGTGCACGTAAGTGCTGTAGTATTGCACTTACATGTGGACTACCATTCAACAGTACTGGTAATCTGGCCATAAGTTTTCATTTTGTTGTTGCAATAGTACTGTGCAGCATTCATTATACATAACTGTTTTTGATGAAGTTTGATCCTGAATATGTAATTGGGGTAGGCCATTTGTGACAAAGTTCTTGATTGAAACCATTTTGCTTACAAAATTGTCGTAAATATGGTTTTATGTTTGATATAACCATTGCAAAAAGTGCGAGATATTTCTTATATCTTTTGATTATACACAATTTTTCAAGTTAGTATATATTTTCACAGGGTAGCCTAGGACCCAGTAAGATTTTGGGGGTATCCTAGAGGTAGCACTTTAGACAACTGCAACTCCTATGGACGTATCACTGCAAATATCAGAGTGGTTACTGTATACCAGAAAAAACTTCAAGAAGGGAAAATACGAACTTGACCTTTCCTAACCTAACCTAGGGTGCCGGGTCACAGTCTGACCAAGGAGGGGGTAGGGCCTTCAACCTAACCCAGTGGCCCAAATATCAGGAAGCATTTCAGCTTTACCTTAGTGGTATGGAAGTTCTTATGACAATGAGAATATGTTTTCCTCAGCTTGTACTAATTGTCAATTACCACACTTAACTGCACAAGGAAAAAACTAAACATGTGTAAATAAATTGAATTTACCCTTCTCGTAAAATGAAAAATGTGAAAAAACTGCAGAATCACAATATACACAAAATTCCATCTTAACCACAGCATAGCTGAATGACTAAATGAACAGTGATGGACAAAGGAATTCACAATCAATTATATATATATATATATATATATATATATATATATATATATATATATATATATATATATATATAAATATTTATATATATATATATATATATATATTATATATATACATACATACATACATATATTCAAAGGCTATATAGTCTCTCAAACTGAATTAACTTTGTCGCCACCACAATGAGTCTAGTGTTCCCGTCTTCTCTAGTGACAGTACTCAGAGACGTTGTCATAATCTATTTATTCGATTTTCAAGTAATAAATACCGATTTTTAAACTCTTAAAACATACACGAAGCTATAAACAATATTATTAGATCTCTGCTACTTATCAATTTATTCCTATTTCGTTTTAAATCAATTTATTCCTATTTCGTTTTAAATAAGTTAAAACGCCACCAAATATTCTACCTTGGCCCCTAAGAGCGAATGAATGAAAGGTGTCTACCTATACTTATGTTTACCTAAGCTAGACTAGACCTATAAGCCCGAAAAATAAAAGGACACCATAATATAATACAAAATAATGAAACGAAATCCATAAATAAACAAGAAATACAACACTTACGCCGTCTTTGGGCTTGATATATCCACAGTAATTACTGTATATTGACACCATAGGTCTAGGCCTAGTTAGGCTTTTGGACACCATTTAAAAGCAGATATCAGGTTATCGCACTGCTTTCCGCCTCGACTAGACACAGAAATTGCAATCAGGAGCTAAATTCTTTCCTTTTAGCCATTTCGTATAAGTTATTAAAGTCCAGAAGTGAAAACACTAAGCAACACCACAGACAAACACTAGAGCCGAAATGAGGTATGATCGTTGTACCAACCCCAAAGTTGACTTAGAGCGGCACCAAAAACTCATTATAATTATAATTCTAATTTTTCCCCCTAGAGCTATTAAAATTATCGTTAATGAACAAAAATATTGATAAATAAAAGTAACAAAACCAATAGAATACCAATAATAAATTAAAAATATGAAAGGAATGTTGGTATTCCTGCTCACCGGTTTTTTCATACCAACCTCAGCTACGGTGACGAACAACTATGGGTCAGATTAGCGTTTTTAAATATACCATTCTAACCCTTACCACCTCCTGTCAATCCCTAAAATGCTCTTGTAAGGAAGTAAACTTAAAACTAAAACTTTATTTACAAATCAATGGGTTTGATTAAGTTAAAGGCTTTTAATATAGGTCGTCATGGGACACATAGGTCTAGACATCTCGGTTCTCAAGGAATGTTTTAGGTTCGTAGAAATTTGAGAATTTCAGCTGCAGTTATCATCGGTCATAAACTGTCCTTGTCATCCTAGTTACAAGTAATTACAGTAGGGACATCATCAAAGAAAAGTAAGGTATAAAAAAGCTAAACTTGGGAGACATTTTAAGTAAAAAATACAAAACACAAACCGAATGAGACTAATTATCTCACGATTCTTCCTGTCTACATATACATATTTATATATATTTATATCCCCAAGACGAATGATACGTCCACATACGTCCAAAAAATTTATTCATACATCATTCTATGTGTTTCTCCATTCATTCATTTGATTATTTATTGATTCATTGACTTATATCTAGCGCTATAACAGACGCTAGACGGCGGACGTACTGGCAGGAGTGAGTGTCGACAAGTCGTCATGATCTGTCGATATGGCGGCAGCGGCTTCTTCCTCGTCCTGTTTCTCCTTTCTGAAATGAAGAGGGAAATGAAAGGAAGTGAGTGAATGGAGGAAATGAGAAGGAATGTTGATAAATAGACGAAGGGTGGTGGGAAAATGCTTCAAGACTAGGACTATCACAATGCTTCAGAGACTAGGCCTATAAATGTTAAATCAAAGAAACTTTAGGCCTAAATACGTGACAAATCGTAGAAAACACACCAGTGGGTTAAGAAATAGAAGAAAATAAAGACAATGAAGAAATATTAATAAAAAAACAGATATTAATACGAAAATGCTTCAAAGAATACATATCAAAAACTAATTAAATCACATTTCAAAGCAAGGGTTTAACCGTTTTATAAGCCTATGAAAACTAGTGTTAAAACATACGCATAACAAAACCTCGGCATAACAAAATGATAAGAGGATATACTGTAAGTACTTATACAAAAAACAAATATAATAGTTGACAATTGTTTTAAATTAACTTTTCATTGTCCGTAATCGTATACATCATCATTTTTATACCACAAAAAAATCTCATTACTTAATACCATTCATGTAACTTACTACCAACTAATCAAAAATAGACCTATCTTTCGGTGGTCTGGGTCCAGTGGTGGCCTGTCCTATATCGTTGCCAGAGGCACGATTATGGCTAACTTTAACCCTAAATAAAATAAAAACTACTGAGGCTGGAGAGATGCAACTTGGTATGTTTGATGATTGGACGGTGGATGATCAACGTACCAATTTGCAGCCTTTTAGCTCAGTAGTTTTTAAGATAAAGCCGGCACAATAGTTTTCTCTTACAGCAAACTAAAAAAAAAAAAGGAGTGAAAAACGTTTAAAACAATTAAAACGTTTAAACCCCGTTTAAAGCGTCCCACAAAGCGACCTTTCACTCAACAGGTTCCCAGAGAGCGAATTCAATCAGTGGATATCTCTCTTCAGCGGTTCACAGGTGTTAAATGTTAATGGGTCTGGGACACGTCGGCTGTCAAAATGTCCCATTGGGAGCCGGGGTTGGGGGAGCGGGGTTAAGGAGGTTAATATTGGCGTTAACTGTGGATTGGTTTGAGAGAGAGAGAGAGAGAGAGAGAGAGAGAGAGAGAGAGAGAGAGAGATAAAATCTTTATTGTAGTGATGAATTATACGCAATTATAAAATACAGTATTTATTATTATATGATATATATATATATAGCAACTATTTGTAATACACATTTTATATATATATATATATATATATATATATATATTATTTGTAAAATACAGTCATTTATATATATATATATATACTGTAATATATATATATGTGTGATATAATATATATATATATATATATATATATATATATATATATATGATATTATATATATATATATCGAAAGCTACAAATATATATATATATATATTATATGATAATATCCGTATATATATATATGAATACCATCTCCCATATATAATATATATACCGTGATTTTTTAATACAAACAACTCTACC
>NC_089777.1:16954036-16969036 GCF_040412425.1 Macrobrachium rosenbergii | reverse complement strand
TGATTTCCAAGCCAACAGCTGATATTGCTATTTTCCAACGGATGGATAAATAGGTGGATGAATTTCAGACAGATAATAGACAGATTAGTTAATGAAACTAGTCCTCATAATTAACAAACTATTATAAGATTAGCAGCTGAATTTCTAGCACATAGCTGCCATTATTATTTTCCAACAGACAGACAAATAGGTGGATGAATTATAAGACAAATAGTTGACAAACAAGTCCTGTCTCTGTATAAAAAAAAATGACAGTCAAAACGCATGAAATTTCTCATAATTAGTAAATTCTGATCAAATTAGCAGTGTTGATTTTCGAGCAAATAGCTGCTATTGTTATTTTCCAACAGACAGACAAATAAGTGGATGAATTTAACACAGACAAAAGACTAATAATTAACAAAAGCCCTGTCACTGTCTCAAAAGGATCAGTCGAAACATGAGGAATTCTCCATCACTGATAAAGTATGATCAGACTGACTTCTAAGACAAATGACTCACAGACTCAATAAGAACCGTCAAAAAACAGGAATTCTTCATAATAAACTATTAGCAGATTCTTAATTAGAGCGAAAGGTTCACAGTAAAGTTGGACCATTTGCGAGGTAGTTACGGACTGGCCTTTTGGGAACTGTCGTGTTTTCTTCGATTTGATGTGAATGGAAGTTTCGAACTTCTTTCTTCTTCTTCTTAAATTAAGTTGGAAGGATTTTGGCTTCTGGGAGTGTGATGTCTGTCTGTCTATCTGTTGACTTAGGACAGAGAGAGAGAGAGAGAGAGAGAGCGAGCGTACCTGAATTTCCAGACTTGAGGGAATGCCCCTGACAGATTGTAATGTCTATCTGTCTATCGACTTAGGAGAGAGAGAGAGAGAGAGAGAGAGAGAGAGAGAGAGAGAGAGAGAGAGAGAGAGAGAGAGCAGCTCAACTAAAACTGCCAAAATTGAGGGAAAGCCCGTAATAGATCGAGATGTATAACTTTCTATCTATTGACTGAGAGAGAGAGAGAGAGAGAGAGAGAGAGAGAGAGAGAGAGAGAGAGAGAGAGAGAGAGAGAGAGAGAGAGAGAGAGAGAGAGAGAGCTAACTCACCAAAAATTGTCAAAATTGAGAGAAAGCCTTTAATGAATTGTGAAGACTATATGTCTACCTATCGCCTTTAGAGAGAGAGAGAGAGAGAGAGAGAGAGAGAGAGAGAGAACTCACTAAAAATTGCCAAAATTGAGAGAAAGCCTTTAATGAATTGTGAAGACTATATGTCCACCTATCGCCTTAGAGAGAGAGAGAGAGAGAGAGAGAGAGAGAGAGAGAGAGAGAGAGAGAGAGAGAGAGAGAGAGAGAACTAACTCACCTGAAATTGCCAAAATTGAGAGAAAGCCTTTAATGAATTGTGAAGACTATATGTCTACCTATCGCCTTAGAGAGAGAGAGAGAGAGAGAGAGAGAGAGAGAGAGAGAGAGAGAGAGAGAGAGAGAGAGAACTAACTCACCTGAAATTGCCAAAATTGAGAGAAAGCCCGTAGTAGACCATCGTACAAGTGATCCAATTGAAGGACATTATGAGAGAAACTCTCCTGAGGACAGGAGTCCGGACGAAGACGAACAGCTTCCTGAGAAAGTCCTTCTTAGGACTCGTCGAAGTCTTCCCAGAGGAAGTGGACGTCGGGGACCTGACCCTTGACCCTTGACCTCCCGAATACTGTTCTTCCTCTTCTTCTTCTTCTTCTCTTTCTTCTCTTTCTCTGTTAGCCTGGGCCGCCTTCTTGTCGTCAGCCTGAGGAAGGAGATTGGATGCTAAGAATAATTACGTGTGTATGAGACCAGTACGAATTGTGTTGTTTGCGTGCACGCAAAATGCACAGACAGGCGCGCATGCACGCAACACATATGCGCACGCATATGCACGCAGCACATGGACACGCACACACATACACTCACATACAAGCAGCCACAAACACATGGCAAAAACATCTGGCAAATCAAAAATATTTAGAAATATTTTACAAAAATGTTAAAAACCTCATCATGCAGACTGCTTACATTCTTCTGCACATACACAAACACACGCTCACATACAACAAGCAACCACAAACACATACGTATATAATTTGATAAAATATCTAGCAGAGTATAAACCAATTTTGAAATATTTTACGAAAATGTAAAAAGTCTTAAAATAAAGACAGCTTTCGTTCTCGTGCACATACACAAACACTCACAAACACATACACTCACATACACGCAAAGACAAACACATACACATATAATTTGATAAAACACTTGGCACAGCAAGAACCACGATTCGAATATTTCACAGAAATGTAAAAATATAGCCTTATAATATAGATAGCTTTCATTCTCTTGCACACACACACACACATACGAACACGCACAAACACACTCACATACACGCAAACACAAACACATACGCATATAAAATATCTAGGAAAGCAAAACCACAATTCGAATTATTTTACAAATAAACTGAAAAGCTTTAAATTAAAAATAGCTTTCATTCTCCTGCACACACACACATACACACACACACAAACGCACACACAAACAAACTAATCTGAGGAAGGTCCCGGCAAAGCAATGGCGTCTGAACATTAAAAAATATTAACTGTTTTCAACAGTAGTAATCAACAAACATTACAAAAAAAGGTAAAAAAAAAAAAAAATCTTTTTATTGAAAAGTAAATGGGAAAAAATCCCTGATTTCGATTTTCGGAAAAATCCTTGATTTCGAAAGAAATCCGTAGGGGATTGATGAATGACCTATAAACAGCGACTTATAAACAAGTTTGCAGAACGGTTGTGCTATTTATAGACCCTCGACCATTTCGCTTTCAATTTATATTAGTTTAAAAGCGCGAAGAAAAATAAAATAAATAAATAAAATTAGACTTTTCACAGACCAAAATGTAGGGAGTTTCTCTCTCTCTCTCTCTCTCTCTCTCTCTCTCTCTCTCTCTCTCTCTCTCTCTCCTACTAGGCAAGCTTTTTGCTTTCATTTTTATTCATATAAAACGAATGACTCTCTCTCTCTCTCTCTCTCTCTCTCTCTCTCTCTCTCTCTCTCTCTCTCTCTCTCTCTCTCTCTCCCCTGCTAGGCAAGCTTTTTGCTTCTATGTGAATTCATATAAATGACTCTCTCTCTCTCTCTCTCTCTCTCTCTCTCTCTCTCTCTCTCTCTCTGTTAGGCATGGTTTTTAATTCCACGTAAATTCAAAAAAAAAATAAACTCCCCCTCTCTCTCTCCCCCTGCTGGGCAAGGTTTTTAATTCCACGTAAATTCACAAAAACAAAATAAATTCTCTCTCTCTCTCTCTCTCTCTCTCTCTCTCTCTCTCTCTCTCTCTCTCTCTCTCTGCTAGGCAAGCTTTTGCTTTCATTTATATTCATATAAAACGATGACTCTCTCTCTCTCTCTCTCTCTCTCTCTCTCTCTCTCTCTCTCTCTCTCTCCCCTGCTAGGCAAGCTTTTTGCTTCTATGTGAATTCATATAAAACGAATGACTCTCTCTCTCTCTCTCTCTCTCTCTGTTAGGCATGGTTTTTAATTCCAAGTAAATTCACAAAAAAATAAACTCCCTCTCTCTCTCTCTCTGCCCCTGCTAGGCAAGGTTTTTAATTCCACGTAAATTCACAAAAACAAAATAAAGTCTCTCTCTCTCTCTCTCTCTCTCTCTCTCTCTCTCTCTCTCTCTCTCTCTCTCAAAAAAGCCTTTGAATCTGCCGCGTTCATGTTTTCATTCGATTACAATTCCCGACAGGCGACGCGTATACAAACTGACAAACACACTGATTGATAGGTTTATATTCGCCGCAAATCTCCCTCTGACAAGCGGTGGCTATTGTGGTTGATTGTCGTTTGATTTTGTTTCGTCAGTATTGTGGTTTATTGTTGTTTCATTTTGTTTCGTCAGTATTGTGGTTTACTGTTGTTTCATTTTGTTTCGTCAGTATTGTGGTTTACTGTTGTTTCATTTTGTTTCGTCAGTATTGTGGTTTATTGTTGTTTCATTTTGTTTCGTCAGTATTGTGGTTTATTGTTGTTTAATTCTGTTTAGTCAGTATTGTGCTTTATTGTTGTTTCATTGTGTTGCGCCAGTATTGTGATTCATTGTCGTTTAATTTTGTTTCGTCAGTATTGTGGTTTATTGTTGTTTCATTTTGTTTCGTCAATATTGTGGTTTATTGTTGTTTCGTTTTGTTTCGTCAGTATTGTGGTTTATTGTCGTTTCATTCTGTTTCGTCAGTATTGTGGTTTATTGTCGTTTCATTCTGTTTCGTAAATTTCCAGACTCAGTCGTGAAAATATAAAGGCCGCAGAAGCCTTTAAAAGCAATTGCATAGAAGCGTTTTGAAGTATAATATGATTTATTAGAGTTTAATAAGATTTATTGAGAGATAAGTTGCTGGGTATCAACATGGCTGTCAGAAGGGTTGGGTTCAAAATTGTTTGTATTAAAGTGTTTCTGGGTATCTTTACTAAATGTTTCATGAAAGTTGAGTTAAGAGTGATGTGTTAAATTGACGTGTTAAAAGTAAGAGCCGCATGGTAATTGCGATGTGTTAAGATAAACGCTGCTTGCCAAATGTGATGTGTTAAGATTAGTGCTGCTTGACAAATGTGATGTGTTAAGAGTGATGTGTTAAATTGACGTGTTAAAAGTAAAGCTGCATCTTAATTGTGATGAGTTAAGGTAAACGCTGCTTGTTAAATGTGATGTGTTAAGAGTGATGTGTTAAATTGATGTGTTAAAAGTAAGAGGTGGATGTTACCACATCACATTTGACAGGCAGCATTTATCTTAACACATTACAATTAACATGCAGCTCTTACTATTAACACGTCAATTTAACAAATCACCCTTAGCACAATTTTTATGAAGCAGCTTTTTAACACATTGATTTTTAAGAAGCACCTTGTAACACATAATTTTCAACACACTTTTAACACATTTTAACACCATTTTTAACACATCAGCTTTTACCACGCAGCTTATAACACATCACCACATCAGTTTTTACACACAACATTTAACACATTCACTTGTAATGTCACTTTTAACAGCACTTTCAACATGCACCTTTCAACACATCCACTTTTAGCCTATCTTCTTTTAACACATCCACTTTTAACTTATCCCCTCTTTACCTATCTACTTTTAATCTATGCTCTTTTAACACATCCACTTTTAACCTATCCTCTTTTAACACATCCACTTTTAGCCTATCCTCTTTTAACACATCCACTTTTAGCCTATCCTCTTTTAACACATCCACTTTTAGCCTATCCTCTTTTAACACATCCACTTTTAACCTTTCCTATTTTAACACATCCACTTTAAACCTTTCCTATTTTAACACATCCACCTTTAACTTATCCCCTCATAACCTATCTACTTTCAACCAATCCACTTTTAACGCATACACTTTTAACCTATCCTATTTTAAAACATCCACTGCAATTCTCTCAAAAGCATTTTCAGTACGCGTTCAGTATACGTAGAGGACGACAATACGATATACAGGTACGGTACAAACAAGGTACAAACTAACACCCAAATAATTCGCAGAAATAATCGGCATCCAATATCAATATGATTCCTCGTGATTACTCGCAAATTGGGCCGAGTTCCTGATGGGAAGACTGCGTGGTGGAACTGTTAAATCGTATCTGGGTGGAGATATGACAACTAATTGCATGGAGAATTGAGTATAAGTTAGTTATGTGTATATTTAATGTTATTTTCTATGACATTTTTTATTATGACATTTCTACTTATTAAAAGTATATTGAATGTCATTTTTTATGACAATTCTACTTATGGATTTGAGTGCATTTGAGGATAAGTCTCAGAAGATTTTTTCAAAATATAGAATACACTGACACTAATGTATTAATTCCAGAATTATGTTTGTTCAATATGATTATCTCAGGTTTATCGAGGTAAAAGAAGTATTAGGATGATTATATACACTGATTCGTCCTTTTTATACATACATACATACAGAATGAGAGAGAGAGAGAAAGAAATGTTCGCTTAGTAAAATAAAAAAAAAAAAAAATAAAAAATTCAAACTATCAGATTCACCTCCTGATTTGTAGCTTTAACTCTACGCAATGAGAGAGAGAGAGAGAGAGAGAGAGAGAGAGAGAGAGAGAGAGAGAGAGAGAGAGAGAGAGAGAGAGAGAGATGTCTTACTCCATAAACTCATATATCTCTGCTTGTATTTCAGGCCATTTTCTGCAAAAGAAACAAAATAAATACCACAAAAAAAATATTGAATTCCTATCACCTTCAGACGCAACCACGAAATGTGGCGTGAAAATTCCTTAGATTTTTCCCCACCCTGCTAGACTTTATTTTATTCCTTTTTCATTTTCCTTTATTATAAACCACCCACCTCCTCCTTCATCTCCCTGATGGTCGACAGGAGCCAAGTGGAGTCGAAGGACTTTCGGCTGTTCCAGCGGGCGGCCCTCTGGAGCTCTCTCTCGGCTTCGCTCCATTTTCCCGTCTGGATCAACCAGCGAGGAGATTCTGGAAGTAATCTGTGGGTTGGAAGGAACAGGAGATTTTAAGAGTGAGTGCGCACACACAAATATACAATTCTCTTTATTTTCACGAACCTATTAAACTCCCAGCCTCCAACCACGAATTTCATCAGATGTTCCATCAAACTCAGGCAAATGAATATTCATATCCCAAATTCACCTCTGATGTCTCTCACAGCTCTCAACGTATTCAGTGGGAATTTTCTCTCAGGCAGTGAGAGAAGTATTTACTGACTCCAGAACCATTTCATGGCAGTTTTAATGAAAGATATTTGTGAACTGAACTGAACTGAATGTAGAATTTAGGCCAAAGGCGCCAAGCACTGGAACTTACGAGGTCATTCAGCGCTGAAGCGGAAATTGACAGTAAAAGGCCTGAAACGTGGAACAGGAGGAAAAATTCAAAGCAGTTGCACTATGAATCAATTGTTAGGAGATGGTGGAATGTAAGATGGAAGGAAGAGAATAGGAAAGGGGGTACAGTAAAAGGAACGAAAGGCCACAGTTTACTAAATCACCAAATTCACCCACAAAATCACCCGCAGTCTCTCCTCCACCTTCCCACACTCGACCACATTCTCTCCTAAATTTACAAATTCACCCACAAAATCACCTACAGCTCTTCCCCAACTTCCCACACTCTTACACAAGCTCCCACACTCAACGAGCGCCACACTCACTCACAATTTACTAAATCACAAAATTCACCCATAAAATCACCCACAGCTCTTCTCCCACCTTCCAACATTAACCCACAATTTCTCCTAAATCCCCAAAATCCACCCACCTTCCCACGCTCACCACATTCCTAAATTTCCAATATCACCCACAACTCTTCTCCCACATTCCCACACTCTCAAACAAACTCCAACACTCCGCCACTCAACTCACATCGTGTTGGCGATGAGCAGTATCACAGGTAAGGAGATTGCCAAGTGCAGATGACGCCACTCTCGGACGTAGTATGCCACGGCTGGAAGCAGCATGTACCCAATGGCGAAGGGCACAGAGAATAAGATGCCCACGATGCTTCGCTGCTTCGCCGTACAAGCCTCCACGGCTGGGAACGGAACAGCAAAATATTAAGTAGTCATAACAGCAGTTGCTTGTCAAAATGAAAAGTAATCATACTGGGAAAATGAAAAGTAATCATAATGTGAAAATGAAAAGTAATCATAATGTGAAAATGAAAAGTAATCATAATGGGGAAATGAAAGTAATCATAATGGGGAAATGAAAAGTAATCATAATGGGAAAATGAAAAGTAATCATAATGGGAAATGAAAAACAATCATAATGGGGAAATGAAAAGTAATCATAGTGAGGAAATGAAAAGTAATCATAATGGGGAAATGAAAAGTAATCATAATGAGGAAATGAAAAGTAATCAGAATGGAGAAATGAAAAGTAATCATAATGGGTAAATGAAAAGTAAGTCATAATGAGGAAATGAAAAGTAATCATAATGGGAAAATGAAAAGCAATCATAAAAGCAACTACAAAAAATTAAATACAATCATACCAAAATGAAAAGTATTTTTCATTTGCAAACTTGTCAAAACGAAAGGCAATCACAAAGGGTATCACATCAAAATGAAAGGTAATTGCAAAAGGGAATCACGTCAAAATGAAAGGTAATCTCAAAGGGAATCACGTAAAAATGAAAGGTAATCACAAAGGGAATTGCGTCAAAATGAAAGGTAATCTCAGAGGAAATAACGTCAAAATGAAAGGTAATCTCAAAGGGAATCACGTCAAAATGAAAGGTTATCACAGAGGGAATCATGTCAAAATGAAAGGTAATCTCAAAGGGAATCACATCAAAATGAAAGGTAATTAGAAGGGCAATCGCGTTGAAATTTAAAGCAATTCTAGTGCCAATTCCATGTCTTAATAGAACAGGCACTTAATAAACAAATGAAGATTTATATGTGAATACATTATGATATTTAATTAATACTAGCTATCCTGATATTGAAATATTGGTAAGACAGTTTCTGATAAAAAAAAGTATTCCTTTATACAACAATGGGCCTTCAGTTAAATCTGACCTCATTCAACAATTTTAATAAGAAAAATGAAAGAAAATGATATTAATAACGACAAAAAATTAAAATCAGCCAAAAATAAAGTGAGGAAAGATGACACAGCATTGATTAAAAACAAATGAAGATTTACAAACGCCCCCAAATCGCCTCCTGGTTCCTCCAGTGATGACGTAGGGCATTGGAACCAGCCGTGAGAGAGAGAGAGAGAGAGAGAGAGAGAGAGAGAGAGAGAGAGAGAGAGAGAGAGAGACCCCTCCCCCTGGGGGCTCTCCATCTCCCTATATGGAGTCTCTGTGAAGAAAAAAACCTCTTCCTAAGCAAGTCTAATCAAGCGTAGATCTCCAATTCTCTCTTCCCAGCATCCCTAAGCATCCTGGCCCCTCTTATCTCACGGAGTCTTCCTCTTATCTCTCTCTCTCTCTCTCTCTCTCTCTCTCTCTCTCTCTCTCTCTCTCTCTCTCTCTGTTATCTTCCTGTTTCGTGATGGAAGAAGGAAATAAAGAGGGGGGGGGAGGAGCATTTTTTCTTCAATGATTTGGGGTTATAGGTTTTGCCTTAGAAATAAAATAAAAAAAGAATCTTTTATGTATTTACCCTTATCTCTCTCTCTCTCTCTCTCTCTCTCTCTCTCTCTCTCTCTCTCTCTCTCTCTCTCTCCTCTCTTATCTTCCTGCTTCTTGGTGCACAAATGAAATAAATGGGAGGAAAAAAGGAGTTTTTTCCCTTCAGTGATTCGGGGTATAGACTTCGCCATAGAGGAAAAAACTAAAAAAAAAAAAATCTTTTTATATATTTGGGTGTTTCCTAAGAAAAGAATTGTGTTCTATGTCTTCTTTGAGTTTGGAAATTGTTAATGACGAAATGATTTATGAGAGAGAGAGAGAGAGAGAGAGAGAGAGAGAGAGAGAGAGAGAGAGAGAGAGAGAGAATCATATTACCGTAATATGATCGACTATTATTTTCACGAGAGTTTTGCTTCTAATGAAGGAGTTTAAAAGACTTTTAAGAGAGAGAGAGAGAGAGAGAGAGAGAGAGAGAGAGAGAGAGAGAGAGAGAGAGAGAGAGAGAGAAAGGGTGGGGCTAGTTTAATGATAGGATGCTCTGGCATTCGGACATCATAACGGTATCCTATAAGGACTCGACGGCGACCTTAGCTATTCTAAATCCTGTCCAACCACTGTTTCATACTTTGTGGCTCTCTCTCTCTCTCTCTCTCTCTCTCTCTCTCTCTCTCTCTCTCTCTCTCTCTCTCTCTCTCTCTCTCAGTATGTCAATTCCACCTTCGGGAATTGAACGTTGGTAAAGAAACTCTGTGAGATTTTTTAAAATAAATAAATATTTAAATAAATATGTATATATAAGTATATGTATATATAAAATAAAAATAAATTGATACATAAGTAAACAGACAGATAGATAGTAGATAGATAGAGAAATAGACAGATAGACAAATAAACATGTCAATAAATAAATAAATAAATATTTACATTGATAAATAATTAAAATATAAATGACAGATCAATAAAAAATAAAATTAAAATAAATAAGAAATAAACAAAATAGATAAATAAAACAAATAAAAGAGAAGAAAATAGACAAATAAATAAAATAATAAACAAAACAGACAAATTAACAGATAAATAATAATAAAAACAACAATAAATAAAATAGAAAATAAATAAATAAATAAATAAACACAATAAACATATAAAATAACAAATAAAACAGACGAAAAAAATAAAAAACAAAGATAAATAAATAAATAAAAGAACCAAAATAGATAAATAAATAAACATAAAACAATTAAATAGGTAAATAAAAATAAATAAAATAAACAAATAAAAAATAAATAGGCAAATAAAAATAAACAAAACATGCAAACAAAAAATAAAATATTAAAAAATTAAACAAATAGATAGAATAGATAAAAAAAAACCAGACATAAACAAATATACAAATCTTAGAGAGGGTGTAGCCACCCACCTTGCGGAACCCCACAACATCCCCAAAGGAGCCACCACCATTGTGGCTCCCTCTCGACTCACCCAGGATGTAGGACGTCTGGTAGACGATGTTCCCGTTGAAGGCCATCAGAAAACGACACAAGAGGAACAGTTGATAATAGGGCGAGAAGGAAGCGACGATGGACACCACGATAAACACCCACAGGGAGCCGGTCATCAGGCGCTTGCGGCCGAATCTGAGAGAGAGAGAGAGAGAGAGAGAGAGAGAGAGAGAGAGAGAGAGAGAGAGAGAGAGAGAGAGAGAGAGAGAGAGTCAATTTATTTGAAGCAATACAAACAGTTAAGAGAGAGAGAGGGGGGTCAATTCATTGGAATACAAACAGTTGAGAGTCAATTTATTTGAAGTAATACAAACAGTTAAGAGAGAGAGAGAGAGGGGGTCAATTCATTGGAATACAAACAGTTGAGAGAGAGAGAGAGAGAGAGAGAGAGAGAGAGAGAGAGAGAGAGAGAGAGAGAGAGAGAGAGAGAGAGGGTTAATTCATTTGAATACAAACAGTTGAGAGAGAGAGTCAATTCATTTGAAGTAATAAAACAGTTGAGAGAGAGAGAGAGAGAGAGAGAGAGAGAGAGAGAGAGAGAGAGAGAGAGAGAGAGAGAGAGAGAGTCAATTAATTAAAGTAAGAAGGAGTTAAAGATTGAAAGGAGGAAGAAGGAACCAATTTATTTAAAGTAATAGAGAGAGAGAGAGAGAGAGAGAGAGAGAGAGAGAGAGAGAGAGAGACCTTACAAATATATATAAATCATATACACAGAATCATTATAAAAGAAAACAAACAATCTACACTAAAATGTTTGACAACTCTTTCCCTCACATCAACAAACATTAGAAAAGTCCTTTCGCCTACCTGTCGGCGAAGTAACCGCCCAGGGGCGACCCGAAAAACACGCCAAGCATAAAGATGCTCTGGATGAGTGATCGGAGACTCTCTCTGTTGCACACCAGGTCCCACTGGGGGAGAAAACATGAGTGGATAAGTAGGGAGAAGATAATAAGTCATTTAAGTAATGGCGTGTTACTAAATGTATTGAGAGTAAGAGTTTTTTTTTTCCCTTCAGGATGGGATTAGAGGGTGGGGGTTTATTTTGGTTTTTGGCAAGGGTGTGGGGATGGGGTTGCTGGCCCCACATGCATGTGCGTCTGTGTATGTATGTATGTATGTATGTATGTATATATATATATTTTATATATATATATATATATATATATATATATATATATATATATATATATATATATGCATATACATAAATAAATTATATATATATTTAATCTTCATCTATGATCGTAAACTACACAATATAATCCTCTAAACTGATTCAGGATAAATGATATTCAATAAAATACAATTAAATTCAAATAAGTTACAACGACTTCCTTCAAGCTAGCATAACTCATAAAAAATTATCTCTGATACTTCCTCCTCATGAGAACTCGTCCCTTCCCTGAGGACAAGAAAATGCAGAGGGCCATAAATTAGGCAAAACTATTTCCCCCCTCCCCCTCTGACAAGCAAGTGACAAACGACTGCAAACAGCCTTTACAAAAGAAAAACAGAAAATAGTTTGCATAGCCATGATATTAAAATGCATTCCCAGTAAGTAAATATATGAAAATAAATTTTCATTTTTTTTCCCTCTCTGGGGGGAACTTTACTTTGAAGAAATGCGTTGCAGACGTTCCTTTGTTAGGCGACAAGGCCTGCAGGAATTTTGTTTTATTTTTGTTTTACTTTTTTTTAGGGGGTGGATGGGGTTGGGGGAGGGGGGTTCCTGGAGAAGGTTTGGCTGAAAAACGAGGAAAGTTCTGAAGGGATATTTTTCTTAAAGTTGGAAATATGTCATGAATTTTAAATCGTGCTTTTCCTTAAATGAAATGGAGCGCTTTCGTAACTTTTGTTGATTGGACCAAGAGAGAATGTTTTTATATATATATATATATATATATATATATATATATATATATATATATATATTATATATATATATATATATATATATATATATATATATATATATATATATATATATATATATATATATATATATATATATATATATATATATATATATATATATATATATATATATATATATATATATATATATATATATATATTTATATATATGCATATGTATACGTATATATATATATATCTATATACATAAATATACTACTTTAGACCACTACCTCACTACTGAAATACCCCAGATTCGACTCCCATCCGAGCCAAAGTACCTAACCCACCCCAAATCAAAACCAACTAACCCTAATCACAAATCTAGACCCTGATGGCCACTCGACTGCTCCAGGTCGCAGCCGGTCAAAACATAAACACTTCGACCCACCTCAGAAGTTATAGTCGACCTAGACGTTTGATGGGCGTAGTCCCAGGAGGAACAGGGTTGGACGGGCCATTCTTCACTGTTGGACACTAGGGCGTCGCCCTCGAAGTCCCCCTCCTCAAGGGGGTCTGCCCCGAAATCTGTGTTCTCCACCAGCGCCGTGTAATTCCGGACGAACATCTCGCATTGGGAGTGTTGTACCACTCCGCCGATCTTTGTTCTGTGGTGACAGATAGATAAATGCATGAATAAGTGGACAGATAGATAGATGGATATGAAGATAGATAGATAGATGAATAACTGGATGAATAGATAGATGGATAGATAGATAGATAGATAGATATATGAATAAATGGATGGATGGATGGATAGATAGATAAATAGATAGCTAGATGAATAACTGGATGAATAGATAGATGGACAAACAGACAGATAGATAGATATATAGATAGACGAGTAAATGGATGAATAGATAGATAGACAGATGAATAAATGGACGGATAGATAGATAGGGGAATAAATGGGTGAACAGATAGTTAGATAGATAGACGAATAATGGACAGATACATATAAAGATCGATAAATAAATGGGTGAATAGATAGATAGATAGATGAATAAATGGATGAATACATAGATAGATAGATAGATAGGCAGATAGATAGATAGATAGATAGGTAGATAGATATTAGAAATAATCAATACAAAATCACGTGTGGAACAGATATAAATTTCTGACTCACATCAGGGTCGAACCAGCGGTCTTGTCTTTCAACTGAAAGACCTGGGTTCGATCCTGATGTGAGTCAGAAACATATATATATATATATATATATAAATATATATGTACTGTATATGTATATATACGCAATATTTATTTATCATTCCCTCTCAGTAAAGACAGACATTACCTATCAATATATAAACTTAAAGTTATCTCACATGACAACGAATTGTTTGCCGACATTTCCCAGCGACTTTAAACAAACTGCATATAATTTCACAGAGCGAATTTCACTCGGTCGCTTCGCGTCTAAATTGCGACTTTCCCCAAAGGCATCAACAAAACTCAATACGCCGTCAATTTCGTACTCAACCAGACCGACAGATGTCATGAGCATGCAGCGAGAGAGAGAGAGAGAGAGAGAGAGAGAGAGAGAGAGAGAGAGAGAGAGAGAGAGAGAGAGAGACGTTCGTCAGTGTTTGTTTTGCAATCATTGTAATCTTGTGAGTCTTAGTCAGAGAGAGAGAGAGAGAGAGAGAGAGAGAGAGAGAGAGAGAGAGAGAGAGAGAGAGAGAGAGGTTTGTGTTTGGAAGGCTTCCTGCTATATTAATGTGAAAATATTTGTCCTTAAAAGTCAGATAAATTAGCTTTTGTATAGTTATATTCGATATTACCCGCATAACACACACACACACACACACACACACACACACACACACACACACACATATATATATATATATATATATATATATATATATATATATATATATATATATATATATATATATATATATATATATATATATATATATATATATATATATATATATATATAAACGTCAGTTTGCATACTGTATATTCTATGCACACATTTGGCACCTATTATTATTATTATTATTATTATTATTATTATTATTATTATTATTATTATTATTATTATTATTATTATTATTATTATTATTATTATTATTATTATTATTAGAGAAAAATATTTACCTAATCATACTTTAAACATCAAAGCAAGCAAGCAATTTTTGTAATGGTCCCAAGGCACGCAAGCAAGCTAATTATACATTAAGATGGGACGACAGCACGCAATTTGCAAACAAGCAAAGTGAACCTGTTTTCAAACTGAACAATTTCGAGAAAAAAATGAAAGCATACAATATTAATATAGTAATTGTAAATAAAAAAATATTTTTATCTATATTAATAAAAAGCAAAAATGAATAATGTTTATGAATAATTATATGAAAATTGGCATGAAATAATTTATCATTGTCGTGGAATA
>NC_089777.1:16931536-16949036 GCF_040412425.1 Macrobrachium rosenbergii | reverse complement strand
CTTCGCTCGGCGGCACGTGAACGTAAGCAATCGATATGCCGTAGCGTCGCTGGTTTCTCGTAATGCACGATAACTCCTTGACTTTTGGAGAGGGAGAGAGAGCGAGTGTGTGTGTGTGCGCGTGTGTCCGGTGCATGCTGGATGAACTCGGGAACCAAAAATGATACATTAATGGTCGATGGGTTGGCTGCCATGCTTCCTTGTGCCATGAGTAAGGCATTTGAATGTTTTTCACGCAGACCCAGGCACTTACGTAAATGCTTAGGCTTATTTTTAGTTGGTTTCATGACGACGCTGTTTCTCAGCGCGCTTAACTTTCTTCGTTGCCTAAGCGCATTCTTTCCCTCTCTCTCTCTCTTTAAATTCATAATCAAACTATCTCTCTAGCACAAACAACCTCGTATTAAATAAGTTTTTATATTTATATTTAAAATGCTTACTCCGCGGTTTCTTGAGCGCGCTACTTTCTTTGTTGACTTAGCGACTTCTCTCTCTCTCTCTCTCTCTCTCTCTCTCTCTCTCTCTCACACACACACACAAACATGAACGTGCATTAAATTAGTCGTTATATTTAGAATGAAAAGGTTGACTTAGTTCAATATATAAAGTGAGTTGAGCTGCGTAGTACTAGTGTGACCTACTGGTCTCACGCTACTGACCCACATCGAGAAATATTACAAAAGCTGTAACAATGCGGAAACAACTGAAAGAGAGCTTTCTCTCTCTCTCTCTCTCTCTCTCTCTCTCTCTCTCTCTGGTGCATATTGCTAGGACCAGGAACAGTAAAACTGGCTGCACTTGAGCGAACGAGGAACAGGGGCATAACGGAACACCAGGGAACCTGTTCCATAGTAGAAAGCGGGTCCCAGCAGCGAACGTCAGGATTGGATTATAAACAGCTGAGTTTGGGACCACGTGAGCAACAGTTTTGTTTTGAAAGTATCGTAGAAGCGTCGAGCTTTGTTACCCTCGAAGGAAGTATCGTAGAAGTACCTAAGTTATCGTCCTTCTTGGCTGGAACATCGTAGATCGTAATTATTGTTCCATTCGATGGAAGTATAGTAAAGCATCGAAATTATTGCGTAATGAAGCATAAAAGCTATTGTTCCTCTTGAAGGAAGTATTGTAAAATTATTGGTATTCTTGATGGAGTATCGTAAAAGCATCGAAATTATGGCTCATCTTTCCGAAAGTATCGCAAATTATCAAAATTATTGTTCCCCTTCATAGGACCATCAGTATTATTGTAGCTCTAGCTCTTGACGTAAGATATAAAAATTATCATAATTATCATCAATTACAGATACATGCGTGACGTATAATAATTCTCTATCAGTAATTATGTAATTAATTTGCCTACCCACCACGATCGTGAAATTTTGTCATTCAGGAATTTAAATTCTTGGCCAGTTCTTAAAATGTCAAACTCTGTTGAGAGAATTTATTTGTTGGAATGTAATTTCCTAGAGAAAAATATTACATAGAAAACGTAATCTTGGATGTAATCATATCTAGAGAAAAAAATATAATCTTGGGAATGTAATCTAGAATGATTTTACCTGCAATATATATTATGGGAAGCCTTTTAAGCTAAGGAAGAAATGAATTTAATTTGAGAAGTATCACGTTGTTAAATATGATATAAGAATTAACCTATATAATATTATGTAATATATATATATATATATTTTATATATATATATATATATATATATATATATATATATATATATATATATATATATATATGTGTGTGTGTGTGTGTGTGTGTGTGTGTGTATAATCTTTCATAATATTTCTTAGGTGGATTCTCATATTATATTTGGTAACACGATACTTTTCGTAATTGAAATAAATTTCTGCCTTGGAATAAAAGGCTTCTCATAATTTGTAATCCAGGTCAGATTGCTTCTAGAATGTATTTGGGTTAGTTCAAGATCTCTCTCTCTCTCTCTCTCTCTCTCTCTCTCTCTCTCTCTCTCTCTCTCTCTCTCTCTACACACACACACACACACATATATATATATATATATATATATATATATAGGCATACATACATATATATATATATATGCATATATATATATATATATATATATATATATATATATATATATATATATATATATATATAGAGAGAGAGAGAGAGAGAGAGAGAGAGAGAGAGAGAGAGAGAGAGAGACTGCTTGATGTAAATACACCTGAATGCATAAAGCTAGTCACACCAACATGAGGCATAATTAACATGCCACCCCCAAAATAAACCTCCAGGTACTACCTGTTGAATTTAGCCCAGGTCTCTCAAGGGCACGATGTGCCCGGGCACCAGGTAGCAATAATCTCTCTCTCTCTCTCTCTCTCTCTCTCTCTCTCTCTCTCTCTTTTACATACAGAGTCAACAGACCACATGAACCCAAGGGGGTTCAAAAGGGAGAAAATCAGTCTGCAGAGAGAGAGAGAGAGAGAGAGAGAGAGAGAGAGAGAGAGAGAGAGAGAGAGAGAGAGAGAGAGAGAGAGAGAGAGGGAAATAAACATACGTGAATCATTCAAGTCACAGGGACAATAATGCAAATATTCTTATCTTTATCTACATCAGTACCTACACATACAAGATAGACAGAAAGATAGAGATATTAGTCAGACAGGGAGAGAGAGAGAGAGAGAGAGAGAGAGAGAGAGAGAGAGAGAGAGAGAGAGAGAGAGAGAGAGAGAGAGAGAGAGACTAATGTTTACAGAAAATCTTTGGTTCATCATCAAGTGAGCAATTCCTTCATTTAAACTGGAAGAGAGAGAGAGAGAGAGAGAGAGAGAGAGAGAGAGAGAGAGAGAGAGAGAGAGAGAGAGAGAGAGATGAGTCAGGAATGACAGAGATACCGAGAGAGATAGAGAGATACGCTCTGGTATGGGTAAGCTTCCACCCTTCAATATATGCTAAGATTTCTTAGATATGATAAAGTAAGATTTTATCACAATTGTTTATTAAATTTACTTTCTTCACAATGATTTTATTTTTAACTATTCTCAATATTTTCAAATATTTTTTCTTAAATTTACAAAGCTAATTTAAAAGCAATTTATTTAAGTCAAAAATGAAATATCAATTGTAAATATTTGCATATGAATACTTACAATAATTATAAATTTATTTATATATATGTATATATTTACACATATATATATATATATATATGCATATATACAGTATATATATATATCATATATATATACAGGTGAAAATGTGGTAAGGTGTGATAAATTAATCACTTGTGAAAATGTTAGGTTATAAATGAATCACTTGTTATATATATATATATATATATATATATATATATATATATATATATATATATATATATATATATATATATATAAATAAACATTACTTCACCTCACTTAACATGACTCACCTTCCTACAAAATTGTCTAATGTCTTATCACAAATATCACACTTTTTCTCAACAGGCAAAATATATTTATATTTATATCTACATCTATATATATATATATATATGCACCGTCAAGAAACAATATCCACAGATTTCTGCTCTTGAATCACAGGCAACAAAAGACGGTACCCAATCCAGTGAAAAACCAACATTATTTTCTAAGGAAAGTTTTCTATAAACAAGAGAAGCATTGTCTAAACACTAGTGGTTCACAGTTTGAGGAAAGATTTGCACACACATCTAAACACTACGACAGCGAGACGTTTAGTGAAGGCCGGGTTTAGGGTTAGAGTTAGACCCTACCCCGTTTTCTATGCGTTCCTGTTTTCCCTGCACAGAGAGAGAGAGAGAGAGAGAGAGAGAGAGAGAGAGAGAGAGAGAGAGATTGCATACGGTCTGAGTATTCAAAATAAGAATCTTTATTCTGAGTCGGGGAGAGAGAGAGAGAGAGAGAGAGAGAGAGAGAGAGAGAGAGAGAGAGAGAGAGAGAGAGAGAAGGAATAATACATCAGTCACCTTCAGAGAGAGAGAGAGAGAGAGAGAGAGAGAGAGAGAGAGAGAGAGAGAGAGAGAGAACGGATACATTCTCGATCTTCCAATGAGAGAGAGAGAGAGAGAGAGAGAGAGAGAGAGAGAGAGAGAGAGAGAGAGAGAGAGAGAGAGAGAGAGAGGTATTTCACAATAGGAGACTGTACCCAGTACATAGCAAAGTATCCCCTTAGAACGAAAAAATGCAAAAAACGAGAACCTTTTTTTTTTTTTTATTAATATGCACAAGTGTCCTTGCAGTCGTCAAGAGCACTAACTAATTCATGGGTACCGTTTTAAAGTGCCCAGAAAAAAGAGAGGTTACAAGTGGGGTGCAAAGTTGCGGAGTCAAGTGATGTGAATATATACACATATATTTTATATTTATATTGTATTTCTTTTATTTATTATAAATATATATTCAGAAATGTTTGAGGGTATGTGAATGCGTATGTATGTATGAGTATATATCTATATATATATATATATCTATATATATATATATATATATATATATATATATATATATATATATATATATATCTATATCTATATATATATATACAGTATATATATACTGTATACACACAGTATATATACTGTATATATATAGTATATATATACAATATATATATTTATTTATTTATTGTATATTCACGGACGTTTGAATATACATATTTTGTTCAATAACTCACAATCCATATATACGTATTTACATAATAAGTTCAATTAAAAATTGAATAAAAATCCAATAAAAAAAACCTTGGCTACAACTACATAATTCAATAAAAAACATTGACTGCGATCACACAATCCAATTAAATCTTATGAAACGATTACATTATTCACTAAGAAAAAACCTTGGTGACGACCAGAATATAAATAAATAAAAAAAACCTTGGCTACCATTACATAATTCAATAGAAAAACCTTGGCTACGATCACACAATTCAGTAAAGAACTCTCGATACGATTTACATAATACAATCAGAAAAAACCTTGACTATGATCAGAGTATCATTCAATAAAAAAAAAAACTTTAGCTACGATCATATCCTCTAATAAAAACCTTAGCTTCAACGACAGTATAATTCAATAGAAAAATCTTTCAACGAGAGTACAAACCTTTCATATGATTACATAATTAAATATAAAAAACCTGTCTACGCTAAAAAAATTTACAAAAAACCTCAGCTACAAATAAAAAAACTTTAGTTACGAGTATATTATAATTAAATAAAAAACATTACGATGAAAAAGGATATCTTATATACGATCATAATATCACAAAAAAACCCATTATCAGATACTATAAAATTCTAATTTAACGACAAAAAAACCTTACCCGCGATCCCTACGCAGCTTAAACTCACAAACGAACAAACCCAGCGGTAATTAGTCGAATTCATGAATGAACAAACAGAAAAACTACAAAAAAAAAAAACCAAAAAAATAAAAAAACTATAAAAAATGACTTCACGCCAATACTTGGCTCCTTACCAGACGAAGCTGGACTTAGCATGAAAAGAGTTTTTCTCTCACATCAATGAGAGTCCGAGGTATTTATATATATACCCAAGTTGGGCACATGCCCTGGGTATTACTGCCAGCCAGCCAAGGCAATGGAGTGACGTCATCACAGCCCAGAAGACTCGACGCGGCTTATAGCTGACATAGCTTATACTGATGGGGTAATGGCTGGCTGGCTCGCTCTCTCTCTCTCTCTCTCTCTCTCTCTCTCTCTCTCTCTCTCTCTCTCTCTCTCATTTGCTCACATGATCTACTTAGATATGTGTGTGTGTGTTCTGTTGTGACTCAGTCTGCCTCGTGACAGTGGAGATATAGTTGTAATAATAATAATAATAATAATAATAATAATAATAATAATAATAATTAATTGTTATTGTTATAATTTTAAAATAAATACAAAAATAACAATAAGATTATTAATATTGGCCATCTTAAGTTCGTCGTCATTTCATGATTAACTGCTCGTCAACATGGAGAGAGAGAGAGAGAGAGAGAGAGAGAGAGAGAGAGAGAGAGAGAGAGAGAGAGAGGAACTTTTAAAGGCTACCTTAGCTTCCTCATCATGTGAGTAATGTCCTTATTTTAACGGAGAGAGAGAGAGAGAGAGAGAGAGAGAGAGAGAGAGAGAGAGAGAGAGAGAGAGAGAGAGAAGGAAGGAAATAAGTATATTACTGATTTGCAAATGGTAGAGAAAGAGAAAAAGTAAAATAGAAAAGAGAGAGAGAGAGAGAGAGAGAGAGAGAGAGAGAGAGAGAGAGAGAGAGCACCAACCCCACACAACGATTAAGCAGCTTTAAGAGGAAGACTTTGCATTAAAAAAAAGATTAGAAAAAATAAAAGGGTTCTGATCCTCTTACCGAGGAGAAAGTACGATGGCCTACGGAGGATCGAATCCCCTTAAAAAGAATTCCCTTATTGACCTTCCACTCCTGTTACGTCGTCTATTGCGATTCCCTACTCCCTCTCTCTCTCTCTCTCTCTCTCTAGAAGTTAAATGAGAATGTTGTTCACACGATGAAGCTATGATAGTCTTTACAAACTTTCTCTCTCCCTCTCTCCTTTTAGGTAGGATATTTACTTCCACGCAAATCAACATAAAACAAATGGCTCAAGGACGCTCTCTCTCTCTCTCTCTCTCTCTCTCTCTCTCTCTCTCTCTCTCTCTCTCTCTCTCTCTCTCTCTCTCTCCTGTTAGATAAGGTTTTAATTCCACGTATAATAAAATGAAGCAAAAGATATTCTCTCTCTCTCTCTCTCTTTCGCTCTTTGATTATATCTCCTGTTAAGTTAGGTTTTAACTACCTAAATTAAGATAAAATAAGAAAATATTAATATTAAATTGAAGGATAATATTTCCTCGTTAAAAAAAACAATAAATCGAAGCGTAATATTTCCTCGATTTTGGTTCATCGAGAATAAATATTACCTTTTAGGTTTACAAGAAAAATTAAAGGATAATATTTCCCCATCATGAGAATGTTTTGAAGAAAAAATAAATAAACTGAAGGAGAATATTTTCCTCGTCTTAAAAAACATTGCGAGAAAAGACAATCGACTGGTGGATGATATTTCTGTTGTTCGGTCTCTCGAGAATAAATATTACCTCATAGATTTACAAGGGAAACTTACGGATAATATTTTCCTCGTCTTAAAAACATAACCAGAAATAGTAAAATAAACTGAAGGATAATATTTCTTCGTCTTTGGTTCCTGGAGACTTTTTTTGGGGAGAGAGGATTTGTGTCATCGGCCGTAAGTCACGGAGCCGACTTCGGCCTCAGAGTTCCTGCCATAAATCTCCTTCTGGGAGATTTCTGTGGATTAATATATACGAAATAAATCCTTTTTTTAAAGCACGAATGTCTAGTAACAAAATGGTAATCTCCTCCTGGGAGATTTCTGTGGATTAATATATACGAAATAAATCCTTTTTTTTAAAGCATGAAAGTCTGGTAACAAAATGGTAATCTCTTCCTGGGAGATTTCTGTGGATTAATATACACGAGAAAAATCCCCCCCCTTTTTTTTAAGAATAAATGTCCTGTATTTGAGAATTTGTAATTTCGAAAAAACAAAACACACAACATTATTATTATTATTATTATTATTATTATTATTATTATTATTATTATTATTATTATTATTATTATTATTATTATTATTATTATTATTCAGAAGATGAACCCTATTCATATGGAACAGGCGTACCACAAATTAACAAATAAATTAATAAGTAAATAAAAATGTAAGTCAGTTATCAAAATACAAGAAGGAGAATTTTATTAGAATAGTAATGCCTTGCATCTATCGCTTGAACTTCTGAAGTTCCTATTGCACGAAATATTCAGTAGGGAGGTTGTTCCACAGTCCAACGGTGTGAGGAATAAAGGACCTCTGGAACTGAATAAATGAATATAAAATAAAAGTCCAACGGTATGAGGAATAAAGAACCTCTGGAACTGAATGATAAATAAAAGTCCAATGGTATGAGGAATAGAGGACCTCTGGAACTGAATAAATTAATATAAAATAAAAGTCCAACGGTGTGAGGAATGGAGGACCTCTGGAACTGAATAAAAGAATATAAAATAAAAGTCCAACGGTATGAAGAATAAAGGACCTCTGGAACTGAATAAATGAATGATAAACAAAAGTCCAACGGTGTGAGGAATAGAGGACCTCCGGAGCTGAATAAATGAATGATAAATAAATAAATAAAAGTTAAAAAAAACCTAGAAAAAGGACAAATAAATCTGACCCAACACCAAAGCCTTTTGTTACCGCGGAAACAAAAGGGTATTACTCTTAAATGTAAAGAATTATTGCCCATAAACCACATATGTGTGAGAATTACGGCCATGAATTTCTAATATATTCTCTGGGGGAAGTACACAGCATAGCCTAGACGGTGCTAGGAAAGTAATTTGTGTTGTTTTTCTCGGTCTGTGTTTTATGGTCAAAGTTAATTTCAGCCCTACGTTCTCGTATTGCGATGGAATGTACCTTGATTCACCGTTTTGTGCAGTATAGTATGTATAGCTTTCTCGTATCAGGTTTGAAACTACTCTCATTTTACTATGTGCCTTGAGTTACCGTCTAGTTCAGGGGGTCTTATGCTGTAAGCTGTCTATAGTTTTCTAGCTACAGGTTAAAACTATACTCATTTTGCTAGTTTGATCTTGGCTACAACTGAAATGTGGAATAGTTTGCCTTAGGTTCAAATGTTTATCCATTCCCTTATATTTATTTGTTTAAGTCTGTTGACTCTGTCCTCTTTTGGGGTTTCAGCTAAAGATTTAAAAAAGAAAGAATCTATAAAAAACGAATTTTTTCTGAGCTGACGGTAAATATCGCCAGCCGATATCAATGTAGTTGAGCGTGATTGGCGGATTGCTCATGCTCATCCAATCAGAGATGGAGATTCAAATGCGTTGGCCAATCAGGAGCAAGAGAGAAGCTTCAGTGATATCGGTTGTGGATTTTTACCGTCATCTCAAAGAAATGCATATAAAATTAAAGATAACAGATACTAATTATAACAATGGAGGTTTATAGATCATTATTAA
The DNA here is from genome assembly GCF_040412425.1 of Macrobrachium rosenbergii. Classification (NCBI taxonomy): domain Eukaryota; kingdom Metazoa; phylum Arthropoda; class Malacostraca; order Decapoda; family Palaemonidae; genus Macrobrachium; species Macrobrachium rosenbergii. The sequence goes on along the minus strand of NC_089777.1, from coordinate 16,939,966 downwards.
TACATGTACAGCCCTTATTACTATATATACTATTACTATATATACTGCACTACTATTACCATTATTGTTGATAGTGAAAATTACTCAAATACTTATGAATGATGAATGAGCTATCATATCTGTAAAGTGACCCTGGTAACTGCAACGCCAGATACCTTGAACTCTATCGATCAATTCTTCCTAGCTTTATCTTGAGTGAAATTCTACAATTATTATTATTATTATTATTATTATTATTATTATTATTATTATCAAACGAGAACTCAGTCTATACAAAATTACATATAGAAAATCCAGTCATTATTATTATTATTATTATTATTATTATTATTATTATTATTATTATTATTATTATTATTATTATTATTATTATTAAACGCGAACTCAGTGCATGAAAAATTACACGTACAAGATACAGCCACCCCCAAAACATGTTGGCAACGACAAGCACCAAAGCGATCGAAATCTGGAAAATGATAACGCGTTCCAGCGTCTTAAGAGAAGATGAATTGTGGGGGATTCTCATTTAAGCTGAATGGGTTGAAAAGTGGGGGTTTAGGGTGGGCTGTGGAATGGGGGCATAATTCATCATGTTTAACCTTTCTTTCTCCAACCTCCTAAATCCCCCAAAACCCCCCAAACCCAACCCCCCCTCCCTGGGTTGAAGGTGACAGTTGCCTATTAAGGTGGTTTATGGCCCAGAAAGGTCGGATAAGATATGACTTGATAAAGGAATGTGATTTGTGACGCCACTTCTTTTAATATATGATGTATTTGTGATATGTTGCTTTTGTTGTTTTTGTTTTATTTGTTTTTTTTTTATTGTTTTTTAAAGGATGGAAGAGAGATTTTGTTAGTCTTTTTCAAATGAGATTTGAAGAATTACTTCACATATACATTAGTGACTGAGATTGAGAGAAAATATTTTCAATATGTTCTCTCTGTTTTGATGAGATTCTCTCTCTCTCTCTCTCTCTCTCTCTCTCTCTCTCTCTCTCTCTCTCTCTCTCTCTTTGACACTGCATACAAATAAATAATAAATAATAATAATAATAATAATAATTATTATTATTATTATTATTATTATTATTATTATTATTATTATTATCATCATAAAAACACCCACGTCGTACAGCTACGCATGCCCGCGTGCATGCGCCCTACATACCCCAGGTTCTGCCCACAGACACAAACAACAAAGAGTAATTATTCCATTCATTATAAAGGTCATTAAAGAAACACGTCCAGCATTTGCTAAGTAACGAAATAGGTCATGTAGGTCACAAGCACTACTGAATGCTATGTCAGTGAACAGGTCACCAGAGACCTTATCCCATGAGAGAGAGAGAGAGAGAGAGAGAGAGAGAGAGAGAGAGAGAGAGAGAGAGAGAGAGAGAGAAGAGAATTTCATATTTATTGGTCTTTCACTAATTTTCTAAATAATTCAAGTGTTTTGGCCTTACATAATAATAATAATAATAATAATAATAATAATAATAATAATAATAATAATAATAATAATAAAGCATAAAAAGGAGAGAGAGAGAGAGAGAGAGAGAGAGAGAGAGAGAGAGAGAGAGAGAGAGAGAGAGATATTACAAATTTATTTGTCTTTCACTAATTTTCTAAATAATTCCAGTGCAAATGAAAAAAGAGAGAGAGAGAGAGAGAGAGAGAGAGAGAGAGAGAGAGAGAGAGAGAGAGAGAGAGAGAGAGAGAGATATCCATTCATTTATCGAGGATAAAACAACAATGTCCAGAAATTTGCAAAAAAAGAATAAAAAAAAAATGTTTACAAAAAAGCTCAAGGCCACTTGTTCGATTACGTGACCCAAATTCTAAACTATGTGAGTGTGAGTCGAAGCCAATGCTTGAAAGATGATATGGATCTGTCGTTCCCTAGAACTCTCTCTCTCTCTCTCTCTCTCTCTCTCTCTCTCTCTCTCTCTCTCTCTTTATTATTCTTTTTATTATTATTATTATTATTATTATTATTATTATTATTATTATTATTATTATTATTATTATTATTAGAGGTTAAAACGTATGTATTATTTCGAAAATAGTGAAAACCAAATAAATCTGCAATCTCTCTCTCTCTCTCTCTCTCTCTCTCTCTCTCTCTCTCTTCCTACAAATATATATATGTATAATATATATATATATATATATATATATATATATATATATATATATATATATATATATATATACATACATTAAAGAAATTCAACTAGGAAATTGTTCTACAATTAGAATCTCATCCAACCGAAACTTGGAAAGGCTTAGAAACGTACTTTCTCTCTCTCTCTCTCTCTCTCTCTCTCTCTCTTCTCTCTCTCTCTCTCTCTCTCTCTCTCTCAGTCTGTTAAAGGATAATAGGATTAAATCCCTCATTACCTAACTTTCAAGGGTTCAGTTTGAACCAGATCCTTCTTCCTTCTTTCCAAGAGTTCTCTCCCCTCCCCTTTTTCCCCCTAAACCAGAATATCCAACCCACCCCAAATCAAGGAGAGACTTATCTTGGCTAGTAAATTCGATTCTTGACGCCCAACTGCTAAAAGTGGGCAATTCTCTACCCATTTTCTTTCTTGGGAGGTATTTTATTATTCCCGCTTTCTTTCCCTGTGCCTCCTCTTCCAAACATCTTGTAAAACTAAGATCTCTCTCTCTCTCTCTCTCTCTCTCTCTCTCTCTCTCTCTCTCTCTCTCTCTCTCTTTCTCACTTGTAAAACATCTTGTAAGTCTCTCTCTCTCTTTCTCTCTCTCTCTCTCTCTCTCTCTCTCTCTCTCTCTCTCTCTCTCTCTCTCTCGTGCAAAACATCTTGTAATACCAATGTATTTTTAGAAAGGGGCCTCTCTCTCCTCTCTCTCTCTCTCTCTCTCTCTCTCTCTCTCTCTCTCAAAACATCCTGAAACACTAGAGTATTCTAGAGTCTCTCTCTCTCTCTCTCTCTCTCTCTCTCTCTCTCTCTCTCTCTCTTCCTTCAAAACATCTTGTAACACTGGAGTATTTCTAGAAGATCTCTCTCTCTCTCTCTCTCTCTCTCTCTCTCTCTCTCTCTCTCTCTCTCTCTCTCTCTCCTTTTAAAAACAACTTGCAATACTGAAGCTTCCCCCGACTCTCTCTCTCTCTCTCTCTAGACAAAATCATTAGAACACTGTGAATGAACAGTAAAACCTGCTCCTAGAGATAAGTGAGCACACAATATGTCTCCTCGGATGGACTAATAAGTCTTTGAGACATCCTAATCCTTGTCACTCTCTCTCTCTCTCTCTCTCTCTCTCTCTCTCTCTCTCTCTCTCTCTCTCTCTCTCTCAACAGGAAAGATCTTGATGCGATTGCACCTCAAAATGTTTTTTTATTTTAGTGAGGAAAATAGGGCTGTGAGTTCGACGCTTCCTATAGAGAGAGAGAGAGAGAGAGAGAGAGAGAGAGAGAGAGAGAGAGAGAGAGAGAGAGAGAACAGTGGCAGAACTGAAATGGTTGGGTTTGCGGGATGCTTTGCCTGTTTTTTTTTTTGGGGGCGGTGAAATGGGGAGAGGGGGTGTGGCTGATGGTAATAATTATTGGATTATATTAGTTATGAATACGAAAGGTACAAATGACTTTGAGGTTACTGCGGTATTGGAGAAACACACACACACATTATATATATATATATATATATATATATATATATATATATATATATATATATATATATAATATTATATTATATTATATATATATAATATATATACGCATACATTATCTCCTGACCATATTCTTTCTTCCATCATTCCACGACTGGAATGAAGGATTACAAAAATCCTGGAAATCGAAATAAGTCCCCATTCCACTCGGTTCCATGCACGCCATTCCAGGCGTCAGCTCTATTCCCATTCCACAATTCCGGAAGAGCAGAATCGAAATTAGCCCAAGGTCCCAAAAGGCGAAATCTGTACCACAGGATATCTCGAAATCCTATTTCCCTCGGATATCCTGTATCCTACGGGTTATTACATCACCATCCTTTTGGGCTACAGGTTCTTAACATAGGATTCCTTTCCTGTTATCCTACACCCTACATCCTTTTCAGTTACGGGTCCCTTTGAAGACTGGTTAATTCCTGTTATATCAAAGGATTCTTTTCTCTGGGAGAACTTTGATCTGCCGAAATTCGGTTTGGGGTCCCTGGGCTTTTGTTGATCTTTTTTGGGGAACGGGGTGGGCCAATAGGAGGGGGAAGGGGAGCGGGGGTTCTTACATAATTTGGGTAACTTTGATCTACAAATTTCTTTACAATTTTTTTTATTTTTTTTTCATTTACATTCTTTTGTAAATAATATCAGCTATCAATATTTATAAGTCTTTGAATTAATCTGCTTTGGCCCTCTCTGAGTCACGTATCCCTGCCTCTCTCTCTCTCTCTCTCTCTCTCTCTCTCTCTCTCTCTCTCTCTCTCTCTCTCCATTCTAAAAGCTATTTATACACATCTATCTTTGAACTACCTTGACCCCTCTTAGGATGGCATAGTACCTCTCCTTTTTAGCCGGCTATCAATATACAACAATCTCTGAACTACACTAACCAATTTTGGGTGGCACAGTACCTCTGAGTTTAAGCCTCTCTCTCTCTCTCTCTCTCTCTCTCTCTCTCTCTCTCTCTCTCTCTCTCTCTCTCTCTCTCTCTCAGCTATCAATGTACAGCCATCTTTGAACTACCTTAACCAATTTTAGGTGGCACAGGACCTCTGAGTTTAAGCCTTTCTCTCTCTCTCTCTCTCTCTCTCTCTCTCTCTCTCTCTCTCTCTCTCTCTCTCTCTCTCTCTCTCTCAGGTGAATTAAAATTCCACGGGAATTCAGTTCAGGAAATAAAACAGAATCCCCACTGGACCAATTTTTTAAAAATTCTGTTTAGAGAGAGTTTCAAATCCCTCTATGATGTTTAGTTAAGAGTGTAGAAAAATTTGAATGGAAGTCTGAATAGTGAATTAAAATGAATTTGAAGTTTGTGAAGCAATGTGAAATAGATGTCTTGGATAATAATAATAATAATAATAATAATAATAATAATAATAATAATAATAATAATAATAATAATAATAATAATAATAATAATAAATCTTACAGAAACACAAAATATATTGATAAATAATATTAACAATTATTGACAAGAAAATAGCTGATTCAGCAATAATAATAATAATAATAATAATAATAATAATAATAATAATAATAATAATAATAATAATAATAATAATAATAATAAATTTTACATAAGCAGGGAAATTTTTCATTACGTTGTAAGTTGATTCAGAAATAATAATAATAATAATAATAATAATAATAATAATAATAATAATAATAATAATAATAATAATAATAATAATAATAATAATAACTTATTTTACATTTAGTTATAGGACGTGTATTGTGTTAATAACAATACAATAGTTGACTCAAAAAAATAATAATAATAATAATAATAATAATAATAATAATAATAATAATAATAATAATAATAATAATAATAATAATAAAAGAAATTTCAAACCACCTTTACGAATGAATCATAAAATCAACCCTATTTTTAATAACACACTTATCACTCAACACTTAACCACTCATCACCCAATTTCTGAGCCAGTCAGAGCACAGGCGTCAAAAATCGCGATCCGGATTAAATTTCCGAGCAAACAAAAGCTTCTCGCTCGGCGCTCACTATATCAACATTTCAACATTGCCGAGCCGACGGGAAAGAAAGGAGTGAACAATGTTTTACCTGAGGTATTTGCATATTCATGAATTTCCCGTTGCCAAGTGCAAAAAAGAAAAACGGGGAAATGCAAAATAAATTTACATTTCACTGCATCTCTTCAACGTAGGATGTTGGTTAGTAGAAACAGATTGAATAATCTGGTAGGCGGAGAGAGATTAAATCATTTGGTTAGCGACGAGAGAATAGATATTTTGGTTAGCGAAGAGAATTTAAATATTTTGGTTAGCGAAGAGAGATTAAATAGTTTGGTTAGCAAAGAGAGATTAAATATTTTGGCTGGCAAAGAGAGATTAAATAATTTTGGTCAGCAGAGATTAAATATTTTGGTTGGCGAAGAGAGATTAAATGTTTTGGTTAGCGAAGAGAGGTTAAATAATTTGGTTGGCGAAGAGAGATTAAATAATTTGGTTAGCAAAGAGAGATTAAATATTTTGGTTAGAGAAGAGAGATTAAATAATTTGGTTAGCGAAGAGAGATTAAATAATTTGGTTAGCAATGAGAGAATAAATATTTAGGTTGGCGAAAGAGAGATTAAATACTTTGGTTCACAAAGAGAGACTAAATAATTTGGTAAAAGAAGAGAGATTAAATAATTGGGTTAGCGAAGAGAGATTAAATAATTTGGTTAGCACAGAGAGATTAAATAATAATCTATGTTTATGTTTATCTTCATTTTGTGTATTTCTTTCATTTTTTTGGAAGTTTTTTAAAATCATTTTGGTTGTGCAAGATGAAGTGAATGTTCTCTCTCTCTCTCTCTCTCTCTCTCTCTCTCTCTCTCTCTCTCTCTCTCTCTCTCTTTTATTACAGTACACACACACACACATATATATATATATATATATATATATATATATATATATATATATATATATATATATATATATATATATATATATGCTAGAGAGAGAGGGAGAGAGAGAGAGAGAGAGAATGAATTAAAACTATAAAACTATAGCCTATACACACCCAATCACTTACTGTTGCATCTAATAAGCCTTTTCATTTACCTAACAAAACTTGAAGTCTCCTACTGAATATAACCAATAATAATAATAATAATAATAATAATAATAATAATAATAATAATAATAATAATAATAATAATAATAAAAGTATAAAAATTTATCTTACATTTCTCTTTAACCTCCAACCTCCACAGAGATTCGAAAGACGAGACGAGAGTAAATTATATTACAAATTCAACGTAGAAAGCTTTCGCCTGTCAATTTTCTTCCGTTATGAGAGAAATTTGGCGTAAATTGGACGCGTAATGGAACCGTTCTGTGCCCTAAGGGAGGTGGGGGAGAGTGGGAAGAGGGGTGGGGGTGGGGGGTGAAAATATTTGGTTCCCTGGTGGGCTGAAATATATCAGAAGTTTTTAAAGCTTTTTAAGCGGAGTGGGTTAAGTGATTATGGATAAATAATAATAATAATAATAATAATAATAATAATAATAATAATAATAATAATAATAATAACAATATTATTATTATCACAACCTGTCAATGAAGTGTTATTGACTAGTTATAAGCGGGTGATCAACAGACTCGCTTCTTAAATGAAGGTCATAAGAATCTAAAATTAGGACGAAGCTTAGTGGATAAACATACACTTGTTGAGCCATCTGCTCTCAACAGTACCACAGAGTCGTATATTTAGCAATGAGTAAGATAATTTAGGTAGAAAAAGTATATATATATATAATATATATATATATACTTATATTATACTGTATACTAAAATAATATATATATATATATATATATATATATATATGACTATTTAGGAAGTGATTCATATACAATCAGTAAGCTACAAACGTCCTTTAATATCCAATTGGATATTAAAGGGATGGAAAACAAACACTTGTTGACAAACGCCATCGGTCAACATGGCAGAGGTGGGTGGATAGTCCAAACGCAAAACACCTGAGTTCGACGGGTGAGATGATGGGAGATGTTATTCACTTATACCTCTCTTTGGCCGACTGCGTTAAGATAGTCCTGATTCCTCGTCCGTCGCTGAATTATGTATTATCAACTAAAAATTCCCCTTCGGTAACATATATGAAAATATATTATTTCCGAGTGTATGAATGGATATTAAAGGATATTTCTGATTATATATATATATATATATATATATATATATATATATATATATATATATATATATATATATATATAGAGAGAGAGAGAGAGAGAGAGAGAGAGAGAGAGAGAGAGAGAGAGAGAGAGAGAGAGAGAACTGGCAACAATAAGACAGAATAAGCTAAGAACTTTTAACAGGAATATTGTAAATGAAAATAATTCAACGAACACAGCCCAATTTGTAAACAAGAATTCACATAAAGTAAATTCGTTTTCCTTGATGAAGTCACCAGCCACTTGTTGACAAATATTTGCATTTACGTAAACAAAAATACGGCAAGCTCTGAGTAATAAGAAAAATTTAAAAAATAATTTTGCCTCACTGGAGCAGAGCAATCTGACGTTCTCTAATTTCCGCAGAATTACAGAATCAATTACAGAAATTTTTATATTTTTCTCAGGCGCGAAAAACGTCAAAGGAGACGAATTCGTATTTGCAAATGAAAAGTTATGAATAAAAAAAGAAGAAAATAATTACTCAATGATGAATCAAATTGCCTAGCTTACCTTGAA
>NC_089777.1:16921536-16929036 GCF_040412425.1 Macrobrachium rosenbergii | reverse complement strand
CAGGCAAATGTCTGTAACTTCTGTTTGTATTTGATGTTTGCCTTTTAGGCTTTCTCAGGTGAAAGTATCATAGAAAGTTATAGAAAGTTCACTATAGAATTGGTTATGTGTTCGAAAAACCTTTCTGAAAATAGAAATGTATAGAGAATTCACTACAAAATCAGACAAAGTTCACTATGAATTAGATAGAAATTTACTATAAAGTTATATATAAAGTTCACTATAAAATCAGATAGAAAGTTCACTATAAAATCATATACGAATCTCACTATAAAATTAGACAAAGTTCACTATAAAATCAGACAGAAAGCTCACTATAAAATCAGACAGAAAGTTCACTATAAAATTAGACAGAAAGTTCACTGTGAAACTAGTTTTGGGTCAAAAACCTTTCTATTATCAGAAACTTATAGAGAGTCCCCTATAAAATTAAATAGAAAGTTCACTATAGTGTCAAAATACAAAGTTCACTATAAAATCGGATAGAAAGTTCACTATAAAATCATAAAAAAAATTCGCCATAAAACTAGTTTTGGATCAAAAACCTTTGTATTATTAGAAATTTATAGAAAGTCCCCTATCAAATTAGACAGAAAGTTCACTATAAAGTCAAATAGAAAGTTCACTATAAAATCAGATAGAAAGTTCACTATAAAATCAGACAGACAGTTCACTATGTAATTAGTTGTGTCCCAGAAACCTTGATAATACAGTCGTATTTTTTGAACAGATAAATTCTCTCTAATGACTAATGGTCCATTAGCTGGGACAATCACTTAATATTTAATGGCAATTAAATGTCTCTTTGTCGCTGGTAATGGCGTCTCAAATTATATGAAAGTAATTCTATTTAATTCTTTAAATGAATATGATTATATTTTAGTCTTTATAATGGAAAAGCAGAGATTAATTCTACAGTGTAAAAGAAATTTATGGAGTTCAATCGGTTTAATATTTGTTTTAAAAAAAATGTTTTTGTTTGATGTTTTAAATATCATCTCCTCGTGTGTTTGTGCGTGTCTGTTTGTGTAAACGTGCGTTTGTGTGTTTGTGTTTGTGTGTGTATGTGACTTACAGAGATTTCTTTATAAATATACTGTACATTTATGTTAGTTATGAAAAAATATGTATATGTGTATGTGTGTGTGTGTAAATGTTTGTGTGTGTGTTTGTGAGTTATACAGATTGCTTTGTAAATATAAATTTATGTTTGTCATAAAAAACCTGCTTTTATTTTGATGTTCTGAATTTTAACGAGGGCGTATTTGTATGTGTGTATGTATGTGTATGTTTGTGTGTATGTGTTTGTGCATGTGTGTGTGTGTCTGTGTGACCCACAAAGATAATTTCGTAAATATAAACGCACATTATTTGAATATGAAAAAATAAATGAATGAATTACAACAGACAGTAATATACTATATAAATAAAAAAAGTAATTACTTAAAAAGTTATAAATGAAAAAGATTAAATATAAGTATGATTTAAGTTATACATGATAATATTTAACTTACTCAAGTGATTTTTGCACTTTTAAGTTGACTATTCCCCCTCGAAAATTTGACCAAAATCAGCTCAATGGTTTTTGAGAAAATTTGAAGATTAATGAAAATATATGAAAATAAATAAAAAAGGCGCTGAAGTTTATTCGGCGCAATCGAGTTTTCTGTACAGCCGCTCCAGCATATAATCTTCTTCTTCGTCTAATCAAGGCCACCGAAAACAGATCTATCTTTCGGTGGTCTCGGTATAATGTTGTATGAGCCGCAGCCCATGAAACTTAACCCACGGCCCTGGCCTAGCCTATATCGTTGCTAGAAGCACGATTATGGCTAACTTTAACCTTGAATAAAATAAACACTACTGAGGCTAGAGGGCTGCAATTTGGTATGTTTGATGACTGGAGGGTGGATGATCAACATACCAATTTGCAGCCGTCTAGCCTCTGTAGTTTTTAAGATCTGAGGGCGGAGAGAAAAAAGTGCGGACGGAATAAAGTGCGGGCGTAGAAAGAAAGCCGGCACAATAGTTTTCTTTTACAGAAAGCTAAAACTTACCTTGGCAGAAAGGTTGTTTTTCTCACAACTGTTTCAACCGACGGTAAGATTCGTCAGGGCACCTGTGGAATGAAATATAAAAATAAAAAGATAAATAATTTTTTCCATTTTGATGTAAAATGAACTGACATTCAAATAACATTATTATATAGATAAAAACATGCTTCTACATTCGAGATTATTTTAAAAGATAATTGAAACAATCTTTATTAAAACAGAATTTGTAATCAACTGATGCAATAATTTTATTCATGATAAGAAATAAAAAAAGATAAATAAATTTTCCATTTTGATACAAAATGAACTGATATCCATATAATATCATTATTAACAAAAATATGTATCTAAATTTAAGGTCATTTCAAAAAATATTAAAAATAACTTTATCAAAATAGAATTTTTAATCAACTGATGTAATGATTTTATTGATAATAAAAAAAAAATAAAAACCAGAAAAATGCTTTCATTTTCATATAAAATGAACAGATATTCAAATATTATTATTAGTAACTGATCAAAACATGCTTCTGAAATCAAGATTATTTAGAAAAATAATCAGAAATAACTTTATCAAAATAGAATTTGTAATCAACTGATGTAATGATTTTATTGATAATAAAAAATAAAAAAAAAACTGAAAAATAATTACTGATAAAAGCATGCTTCTAAAACCAAGGTTATTTAGAAAAATAATAAAAAACAACCTTTGTAAAATTTGTAATAAATTGACGTATGAATTCTATTGATCTCGAAAGTAATTTTGACGACAGTTTGTGTCAAACCCTTTCTCCAAAGGCTGGGTGATTTATGGAAAATATATTTGAGACCTGTAACAGAGAATTGGAGAGCAATGAACCAATGAGAGGGGACCCTAGAGAGAGAGAGAGAGAGAGAGAGAGAGAGAGAGAGAGAGAGAGAGAGAGAGAGAGAGAGAGAGAGAGAGAGAGAGAGAGAGTTTCAAATATTTGAATGTAAATGTGTAGGAAACTTATTGGCCAGTGCATGAATGAAAACGTTCTATATCATTCCCCTCTCAAAGAGAGAGAGAGAGAGAGAGAGAGAGAGAGAGAGAGAGAGAGAGAGAGAGAGAGAGAGAGAGAGAGAGAGAGCATAAAAATCTAATAATCCTATGCAGTTATTCATAGCAGCCTCCGGGAGCCTTGAAATCAAATTACCCAGGGAAAAATTTTAACGAATCAAAATTTCATCGCGAAAATAAATCGACATAAAATTTTTATTCATTTGTTAATAGGACGAATATTCGCGGAAAGGCGGACTGATGACGAATGTATGGGATAGGGGGACACAAATTGAAGGGACAATAAAGCAATAAAGGTGGACCTTTCAGTTCCCCTTAACTTGGTATATAGGGAGAGAGAGAGAGAGAGAGTGAGAGAGAGGGTAACAGTAATTGGTTGGAAAATTCAGAAAGTTTAGACGCCCTCGTAGGAATATTACCAAAAAAATCTAATCCCGTCTTAAAAGTGGTCCAGTTTTATTTATGTGGGTGTACACACACACACACGTACACACACGAACACACGGACACACAGACATACAGTCAGTACATTTTTGGGGGAAATCCAGAAAGTTTAGACGCGCTCCAAAGAATGTCAATAAAAAAAATTGATTGACACGTTTTGAAAACTGGACCAGTTTTTATCTACGTGGGTACACACACACACACACACACACACACAGAGAGAGAGAGAGAGAGAGAGAGAGAGAGAGAGAGAGAGAGAGAGAGAGAGAGAGAGAGAGAGAGCAAACTGTTGGGGATATTCAGAAAGTTTAGAAAGAATACCAAAAAAATCTACCATGTTTTGAAAAACCAATCAATATTTTTTTTACTTCTGAAGTTCAAACTTACAATAAAAATCAATCAGTTTGACTGATTCCACAGCACGTGAATATGCAGGATCTACCTGCCTTCAATCTCTCACGAAGGATATCATAGGATACCAAAGGATACCAGACTATAATAACACGATATAGCTGATAAAGAGGTTGATAGAGAAGGATTGGTTATTAAGGATTGAGTAGGATGGATAGAGGACGATTGGGAGAGGCAGGAGGACGAATAATTGCTGGGAAAAGGGAAGGAAAAGAGATAGGAAGAGAACGGGTAACTAATGAGTTATTGTGCAATATATATATATATATATATATATATATATATATATATATATATATATATACATATATATATATATATATATATATATATATATATATATATATATATATATATATATATATATATATATATACCTTTATATATATGTATGTATTAACACACACACATACACACACACACACACACACACACACATATATATATATATATATATATATATATATATATATATATATATATATATATATATACCATAACACGAGTTAGAATTGATTAAAAATTCGTTTTATAAAATACGTACAAAAATTAATATCAATTGTACATAATCCATTACTAGAGAGAGAGAGAGAGAGAGAGAGAGAGAGAGAGAGAGAGAGAGAGAGGTAAATACATTACTTGTAGCGAAAATTTATAACAACTGTTTTTCGACCAATAAAACTGGTATGCAAATTTTATTTAGAGAATTAACTGCCTTCGATAAACAACAGAACGAGAGAGATAATTGCTAACTGCATTCAATTCGTTTTAGTTTTCTGTAAAAGAAAACTATTGTGCCGGCTTTGTCTGTCCGTCCGCACTTTTTTCTGTCCGCCCTCAGATCTTAAAAACTACTGAGGCTAGAGGGCTGCAAATCGGTATGTTGATCATCCACACTCCAATCATCAAACATACCAAATTGCAGCCCTCTAGCTTCAGTAGTTTATATTTAATTTAAGGTTAAATTTAGCCATAATCGTGCTTCTGGCAACGATGTAGGATACGCCATCACCGGGCCGTGGTTAGAGTTTCGTGGGCTGCGGCTCATTCAGCCTCATACCGAGACCACCGAAAGATAGATCCATTTTCGGTGGACTTGATTGTACGCTGTAGCGGCTGTCCAGAAAACTCGATTGCGCCGAAGAAACTTCGGCGCATTTGTTACTTGTTTATTTTCATTTTCAAATTTATCAATTCTGTGGCTTCTGCCAAAGTTAAAGCGTCTTTCAGAAAGTACGTGAAATTCCATATTAAGATAATTAGTCTCGTATAAACTTTTCTTTTCAAAATTTATCTCGAAATACGTCGCGAGTGTCAAAAATTGTCAAAAATGTTAAAAATTGTAAAAAAAAAATTGTAAAAAAAGACTAAAAACCTCAAAAACTGTCAAAAAATGTTAAAAATTGTAGAAAAAATGATAGAAAATTTAAAAAATAGTAAAAATTTTCTAAAAATATAAAAAATGGCCAAAAACTGTTCAAAATGGTCAAAAACACGTTAAAAAACAGTGTCAAAAATTGTTAAAAATGACAAAAATGTAAAGAAATAAAGAAACTGTCAAAAAAACATAAAAATTGTCAAAAAAATACAAAAACTCAAAAATATAAAAAATGTCAAATAAGATAAAAATTGTCAAAAAATGAAAAAAAGCCGGGAACTGTCAAACTATATAAAAAATGTCGAAAAACATAAAAACTGTCCAAAAAAATATAAAAATGACAAAAACTGTCAAAAAGAAAATCACGCCAGCCATTACTATAATTGACTGAACAGATGAACGCCCTAAAATGGTTTGCAATATGAAGCTTGTTAACAGAAAGGATAAAATGTCACGACAATTTGAACCTTTCAAAACGTTTCATTTTCGAAATATATTGTAATGATCATTTTTTTGGGGGGGGGAAAGGGAGATTACTGACTTTCTACTGTGCGATTTTTGAATTATCGTGAACGCGGTTAGCATATTATAATCGCAGTTCAGTTACAGAATATTATGGTGAATATATATATATATATACATATATATATATATGTATATATATATATATATATATATATATATATATATATATATATATATATATATATATATATATATATATATATATATACATACATACATACATACATATATACATACATACACATACATACATATATACATTCAATAATAATTAAGCACAAGTACAATAAACATAAACAATCAAAGAATAAATCATTCCTTGTTTATGAAGGATCATATACTAACTGATCGTATAAAAATAAATTTGCAAATGCCAATTTTATACCATCGACTGAATTTCGCCAAAATAAATTCCTGTAAAATTAAAAAAAATGGCTTCTAAAATCTAACTGGTGTACCGAATCACAGCGGGTTTCATTATCCCTTCTCTCGCGCGTGAACTGGCCGTCAAAATGTATATAAACAAAAGTTATCTGAAAATATTTGAATTTTTGTTCCAGCAACACGAGTAGCCTTTTTTATCTTGGCTTGCGAATTTACTTTAACTAGAGACTTTTACGTAACAAATTACCATATTGTCGAGTCATTGCTTTGGATGGATGTGACTGCATGCTGTTGTCATGTGAAATTCAAAAAAATGTTTTAATTTTTATTCACGTTAGTTTTTTTTCAATAAGAACAAAAACGAAAAATTGGATTAGACAACACAAATGTCAATGTACACTTGTGGCATTTTAACATTAAAATATAAAATAGGATGTCTAATTTAAATTAGTTTTTATAAATAAAAACAAAACACTGGAATATACGACAGCAATATTTTAACCCAAATGGGAGCGTACGAACTTCGCCAGTCAAGAAAATGTATTCAGTTTTTCTCAATAAAAAAACTGGTATATACAACAACAAGAGTATAACCCAAATGGCAGCATATGACCTTTGTTAGTAATATTTTTTATTTATATCAGTTTTATCAATAAAAATAAAAAAACTGGAATATACAAAATCGGGATTTTAACCCAATTGGAAACACACGAATTTGATCAGTAAAAAAAAAAAAATTATTTATATAAGTTTTTCTCAATAAAAAAACTGGAATATACAAAAGGCGAGAGTTTAACCCAAATGAAACCATACGACCTTGATCCGTCCAAAAAATATTAATTCACATCAGTTTTTCTCAATATAAACAAAAACTGGAATATACAACCTCAAAGGTATTTTAACCCAACTGGAACCATACGACCTTGATCTGTCAAAAAATATCAATTTATAACAGTTTTTCTCAATAAAAAACTGGAATATACAGAATCAAGACTTTAAACCAAATAGAAACATACGACCTTGATCAGTAAAAAAAAAAATATTTATTTATAAGTTTTTCTACAAAAAAACGAAAAACTGGAACATACAAAAAACGAGAGTTGAACCCAACTGGAAACACACGACCTTGATCAGCTAACTCACTCCAAAATTCCCGGATTCCAAGCCTACATCGGATTCCCATTATTCCAACCAATATTTGAGACCACTCTGACGAAAAGGCATCACTGAATAATCCCCCAATTCCAAGAGGGTCTACAATA
>NC_089777.1:16899036-16916536 GCF_040412425.1 Macrobrachium rosenbergii | reverse complement strand
TATATATGTATATATAATGTTATATATATACATATGTTCATATACATTATATATATGTATTATATTGATACATATAATGTATATATATACATATATTCATATATATACAGTATATATATTTGTATACATTATATATGTATTTATATTGATACATATAAATGTATATATAAGAATATATATACACACACACACACACACACACACACACATATATATATATATATATATATATATATATATATATATATATATATATATATATATATATATATATATATATATATATATATATATATATACAACATTCACCAAACAAAAATTAACCAACAAAACAAAACAAAAAATTTAAAAAAGTTACATTTTCTAAAGCGAATCTTTCCAAGTATCTAAATTATACAGAAACTGCAACTTCACACTTTAACACTAACTTGACACTTCTTGCAATGTGGCTAAAGTGTTCTGTCAAGTGTCCTGTCAATACCAGGGAGGGCCTTGCCTTAGGATGGGGGTGAAGGGGGTCCTCAGAGGGGGTGGAAAGGGGGCCGAGCTTTTATTAGACTTTTAGAGGATTTACAATTTTTGGGTCACAGGCTTACAATCCGAAAGCTATTCTCGACCTTATCTGTCAAGGGCATAAAGTTGGTATTTCCTTGTTTAAGTTATAAAGTGTTCGAGATGTTATGTTTTTTTGTATGGGTGGGGATATACGTGTATAAATGTATACACGAACACGTAAAAATAGTCTCTCTCTCTCTCTCTCTCTCTCTCTCTCTCTCTCTCTCTCTCTCTCTCTCTCTCTCTGTGTATGTATGTATGTATGTATGTGTGTATATATATATATATATATATATATATATATATATATAAATAAATAATACTGTATTGTATATATATATATAAATATATATATACATAAATAATATATATTGTATATATACATATATATATATATATATATATATATATATATATATATATATATATATATATATATATACATATACAGTATATATAATATATATATGTATGGAGAGAGAGAGAGAGAGAGAGAGAGAGAGAGAGAGAGAGAGAGAGAGAGAGAGAGAGAGAGAGAGAGAGAGATGACACCGTAACGCGGAAATTCCTTTCATAACTGATGCTATCACCAGAAGGGAAGCGGCAGAGAGAGAGAGAGAGAAATCTTATCAATGTCTGGGTGCTCATTTGTGTCAACATCAGAGACCCTAAAGGGAGTCTCTGATATGTGTCCGAGAGGGTCTCTCTCTCTCTCTCTCTCTCTCTCGTAGATTGAGGGCTGGGTCGTAATGAATTTCTCGTAGCACACTTGATTAATAATAATAATAATAATAATAATAATAATAATAATAATAATAATAATAATAATATAATAATAATAATAAAAAATAATCTGGATATACCTTCTTCTAGGACCTTCTTCCAGGATCTTCTTCCAGGACCTTCCAGGACCTACCTTCCTTCCAGCATTTTCTTCCAGGACCTTCCAGCCATCTAATTTCGGTTCTCGTCGTCCGAAACCTCTTTCCAGTCGGTTTGGGATCTTCTTCCAGGATCTAGGATTTTCAAGGACCTTCCTTCTTCCAAGACCTTCTTTCAGGATCTACTTCCAGGATCACCATCTTCTTCTTCCAGGATCTAGGATCTTCTAGGACCTTCTTCCAGGATCTAGGATCTTCTAGGACCTTCTTCCAGGATCTAGGATCTTCTAGGACCTTCTTCCAGGATCTAGGATCTTCTTCTTCTTCCAGGATCTAGTATCTTCTAGGGCCTTCTTCCAGGTTCTTCTTCCAGGGTCTAAAGGACCTTCTTCCAGGATCTTCTTCTTCTTCCAGGATCTAGGATCTTCTAGGACCTTCTTCCAGGATCTTCTTCCAAGATCTAGGATCTTTTAGGACCTTCTTCCAGGATCATCATCTTCTCCTTCCAGGATCTAGGATCTTCTAGGACCTTCTTCCAGGGCCTTCTTCTTCTCCTTCCAGGATCTAGGATCTTCTAGGACCTTCTTCCAAGGTCTTCTTCTTCTTCCAGGATCTAGGATTTTTTAGGACCATTCTTCCAGCTTCTACTTCCAGGATCTTCCGACATCTCCTTCCCGGACCTTCTTCCTAGATCTTCCAGGATGTAGGATCTTCTAGGACCTTCTTCCAGGACCTTCCAGCCGTGTAATTTCGATGCTTGTCCTCTGAAACCTCTTTGCAGTGGCTCGTGAGATTTGGGCTTTATTCAGTGCCGGGAGGAAGGTCGTCCTTCCATTCTCTTGCAAATGAGGAGCCAAATTGGAGGCGATAAAGTCTGTACAAGTCGTCACAAGTCGTTACGGTGTCACAGTTCCGCTGACGAATGGCCTCGTTTTAGGTAGAGCGGATAGCGATTTGGTCTTGTCGTTCGAGATGGAGAGTCTTGTTTAATTATCCGGTCTGGGAGGAAGTGTCTGTGTGTGTAATTCAAGTACCTATATACTCGAGTTTGTAAACGTATGTTTCTATAGCCACAATGACCTTTTACCACGACCAATATACTAGTTTGTAAATAGTTACAAAATCTATTACCTAGTAGGGTAGTAGTGCTGGCGGTGGACCTCACGTGTTGCCCTGTAGGCATTACTTAAAAAAATAGTTTGCAGCGTCCCTCAGGGCCCAAAGCTGCAGCCACAGTTGTTTATCCTTTCATCTTTAGATCCTTGTACTTTATCTCCTCTATTTTATAAACCTTTTATTTTGCTGTTCAACCACTCTTTTCACTGTCTTAAGCTCTGAATCGTATGTAATCTCTCTCTCTCTCTCTCTCTCTCTCTCTCTCTCTGCTAATTTTTCACTTGAACAAAATTGACAAAATGAAAAACTTATTTTAAATAATATCGTATGTAATTATTCTCTCTCTTTCTCTCTTTCTCTCTCTCTGCTAATTTTTCACTTGAACAAAATTGACAAAACGAAAAACTTATTTTAAATAATAATATCGCATGTAATTTCTGTCTGTCTGTCTCTCTCTCTCTCTCTCTCTCTCTCTCTCTCTCTCTCTCTGCTAATTTTTCCCCTGAACAGAATTGACAAAATAAAAAAAAACCTATTTCAAATACTGAAATTATATGTCATTCTCTCTCTCTCTCTCTCTCTCTCTCTCTCTCTCTCTCTCTCTCTCTCTCTCTTCCGGTAAAAAAAATTAACAATATATCTTGAACAAGGAACAAACATGCAATCATCAGTTTCCATAACTGCTTTCGTACATAAAACTCTAGATCAATCAACGGAAGGTAATCAATTTGGATGATGGGAAACCATAGGAAAGAAGCAATTACCTTAAAAGAATTCTGCAGATATAGATTACATTACTAGATTACATTACCATCTGAAAAAAGCCCTTGTCAAATATTGGTTTTTTGATTCAAACAATAAAATGGGAAGAGAGAGAGAGAGAGAGAGAGAGAGAGAGAGAGAGAGAGAGAGAGAGAGAGAGAGAGAGAGAGAGAGAGAGAGAGTACTGAACCCACGTAGCGAATGAGTATATGGGGTCTTACTTAGATGGCAGAAGTCCAGAGGTCCACATCAGGCTTCTTAATCCCTTTAAAGCCTCAACACACTTTGAGCAACGGCCCGTGCTGGCATAAGGCTCACTTAATGTATACTAACTAGTAGAGAAGCGCACAAGAATACTGATTAAAAGCAAGGAATAGGCAATTGAGTTATCTGTTAAGAAACTGGTAATTCAGAGGAATAATAATAATAATAATAATAATAATAATAATAATAATAATAATAATAATAATAATAATAATAATAATAATTAACATTATTATTATTATTATTATTATTATTATTATTATTATTATTATTATTATTATTATTATATAAACAGTAATAGTTATATGATTGAAATTATATTAATGAACGAGAATTGATCAAATTTTTTAATAATAATAATAATAATAATAATAATAATAATAATAATAATAATAATAATAATTAAAGTATAATTACTGACCCCAACACTAAAATAATTTTGGTAAATTAATTAAGTTTAGTTTTCAAAATATCTGTGAATAATAATAATAATAATAATAATAATAATAATAATAATAATAATAATAATAATAATAATAATAATAATTGATATATGTTAATCAACGAGTATTTATAAGTATTAATAATAATCTTTAATTTTGAGATGAATATTCACCCCACAACTAAAATATCTGTGGTAAAATTCCTTCATTTCAATTTCCAGCACAGGTGTGACTTATTTATCAAATGTGATTTCACATTAATGTGACTCTGATGTGAATGATGATGTGTCATCCGCGAAGGTAATTTTATAATTGATATTAATAATTTGAAGTGCAATGAAAAAATAATTATCATTAATTTTTTTTATAAGTTTATGACGTCATATCTTACTGTCAATCTGGAAATTAATTCAGTTGTATATTCTGTTAATTATATTAATTATTGCAATATGTATCTAGGTACCCGGCCCTCCCCCCTCTCTCTCTTTCTCTCTCTCTCTCTCTCTCTCCATTAAGCTTTATCACTCTATTTTCTTTATCTGCCTTTCTGTCTCTCACTCTCTCTCTCTCTCTCTCTCTCTCTCCCTCTATCTACTTTCTCTCTCTCTCTCTCTCTCTCTCTCTCTCTCTCTCTCTCTCTCTCTCTCTCTCTCTCTCTCTCTCTCTCTCTAGATCAGTCCCATAATACTTTCACATAATTATCAAAAGGCGAAAACTAATTAGTCCAAATATAAACCTATTTTTATTTATTGACAAAATTTTTTCAGGATTATTTTAACATCAATGTAGATCCAGGTCACTTATTTAAAAAAAAGACAGTTCATAAAAAAAAAAGATCGTTTATAAAAAAAAACATTGTTTTGGCACAGAACTTTTCATTAACAAATGAAAAAGACTAAGGAAAAAAAAAAGCAAGCTTACAACAAAGGATCGTATCTGCCTAAAAAAAAAATATGAACTATTTCATCAAAATGACTTTAAATACAAAGTCTGGTGAAAATAACTTTATGATGTTGGCATTGACGAGGTACCAATTGGCTGGGCTAGATGTCGAACATTCGCGTATAAAAAGTGTTCACAGACATACGCAGGAGTTTGTAATTGTTCGCAGACATACGCAGGAATGCACGAATGTCTAATAGGGTGTTTATGTTTAAAAGAAATATGCGGGATCTGCACAAACACAATACGAATGACGTCACGTTCGTTGTACCCGTATTAAGCCATTGTTCGAACGATACAGGTATCAGTCTCGTAAGAGGTTCAAGTATACAGTATATATATATATATATATATATATATATATATATATATATATATATATATATATATATATATATATATATATATATATATATGTATATATATATATATATATATATATATATGTATATATATACTGTTATATATATACACACATGTTTACAGTATATATATGTATGTATATACATATGTATATATATATATATAAATATATATATATAAGTATACATATATATACACTATACGTACATATACATACACACACATACGCTTCCACATCCCCTCGTCAACAACGAGCAACCGACCGAGAGATAACGGCATTCAAACCCGACCTTCAAATCGATCTGCATTGCAGCTCGCTCCTAATAAATGGTTTATTCTGCTTCGCTCGTGACCTTTCGCGTTGATTGTGAATGCATGTTCAGGGAATGTCTGCTTGTGCAAGCTTGTGGTTTGTGAATGGGAGGCTTTGTTTGTGCATGCGAGCGGGCAATATCCGCGCTTGTGTGTGCGTGCGTGTTGCATTGCTTGCTCTGCCTCTCTGTCTAAGTGGATATATACATGCATGGACATTTATCCCTATCTCTTTTCTCTCTCTCTTTATCTTTCTCTCACTCTCTCTTTCTCTCTCTCTCTCTCTCTCTCTCTCTCTCTCTCTCTCTCTCTCTCTCTCTCTCTCTTTATCTTTCTCTCTCTCTCTCTCTCTCTCTCTTAGTGGACATATGCATGCATACATGTACATACATTTATCTCTCTCTCTTTCTCTGTATAAGTGGATATATACATGCATACATGTATATACATTCATCTCTCTCTTTTTATCTTTCTCTCACTCTCTCTCTCTCTCTCTCTCTGTAAGTGGATATATACTTTAAATGTATACATGTATATACATTTATCTCTCTCTCTCTCTCTCTCTCTCTCTCTCTCTCTCTCTCTCTCTCTCTCTCTCTCTCTCTCTATATATATATATATATATATATATATATATATATATATATATATATATATATATATATATATATATATACTGTGTGTGTGTGTGTGTGTGTGTGTGTGACTGCGTGTTGACCATAGCACTGAAATAGGTACCTAGTGGTTAGCTAACTACCAGAGTTCAGAAGTGGTAGGGGCTGCAACCTCATCCCCCCTAAAATAAATGTGTGAAATGAACTAGTAATTGAAGCTTTACTCACGTTGTTACACACAAAAATAAATATAAAAACACACGTTGATTTTATTCTAAAGAGACGAAGAATTATAAAAGAATCTATTATATACAAAAAGTAAGGACTTTTTTTTTTTTAGAATTTTTCAAAATTCACGATAAAAAATACAATTCTTCCCAGTAATTATTTATTCATTAATGATCAATAACTTCAATATTAAACGTGACACTGACAGGTCATTAATGCTCTTAATGAGAAACATTATTATCAATAATAACAAAATATTTCCTTGTGATGACTTGTTTTGATAATTCTTCAAAAGGAATTGATGTCATCCCAATTCCTGGTGATTTGGAATCATATTGGAATCATATTGGAATCGTACTGGAATGATGTTCAGGGTCTATGTTGTATTAGTAGACAGACTGAATAGGAAATTTCACAATTTACACAAAACCTTTACACAAATACAATGATGTTCTTATGTAATTAGCTACACTACAGACTGGAGAGAGAGAGAGAGAGAGAGAGAGAGAGAGAGAGAGAGAGAGAGAGAGAGAGAGAGAGAGAGTTATATGCATGCATATATAATATATATATATATATATATATATATATATATATATATATATATATATATATATATATATATATATATATACTTTTATTTCAATATTTTGATTTACCTAATATATTTCTCTCAATATACTTATCTAATTCATTTATCTCATTGTTTCTCTCTAACTAATACAGTTCTTTCATTATTTTTATTTATTTAATATATTTACTTCAATACCTTTATTTACCAAATATATCTTTAAAAAAAAAAACTGACATTTATGCAAAACAGGGGAAGGAAAAATGTTGCCATCAAGGCAGCCACTATTTTGACTCGTGATTCTACCAGACCAACAAAGTCTCGTAAGGAAAAACTGCGCTTTCAGCTAAAAAAAAATGTTTTCTGTACAGCGTATAATCAAGGCCACCGAAAATAGATCTATCTTTCGGTGGTCTCGGTATAATGCTGTATGAGCCGCGGCCCATGAAACTCTCGCCGCCGTGGTGGCCTGGTCTATATCGTTGCCAGAAGTACAATTGTGGCTAAATTTAACCTTAAATAAAAAAAAACTACTGAGGCTAGAGGGCTGCAATTTGGTATGTTTGATGACTGGAGGGTGGATGATCAACATACCAATTTACAGCCCTCTAGCCTCAGTAGTTTTTAAGATCTGAGGGCGGACAGAATAAACTGAGGACTGACAGACAAAGCCGGCACAATAGTTTTCTTTTACAGAAAACTAAAAACCTATTAAAGCTTTGTCAACCAAAAACTCATTATGCACGTTGCATACACACAACAACACACACACACACACACACACACACACACACACACACACACACACACACACACACAAACAACTGTCAACAAATATCAAAACAAGCATTCATCAGAATTTCAAAGGTTGCAAAGTCCAATGTTTGTTTAGCCATGTCATTGCCCTATCCGGTTAATATTGACATTCCTACTAGCAAATACGAACTACTGGGAACTAATAGGAATACTAAGTAATACCAGTGTATGAATCACATACATATGTATATGATACGTATGCATTTTGAGAAGTGATGTTTATGTATACGAAGGAATGAGATGCTTATGAATATTCTTGGAGGTGGAACCAATGTTGTCTTCGGGATTACTGTTGAATTCATATTATTAGGTTGTTGGAGAGAGAGAGAGAGAGAGAGAGAGAGAGAGAGAGAGAGAGAGAGAGAGAGAGAGAGAGAGAGAGAGAGTTCTCTCTCTTCATTGTTTCAAATAAAAAATTATTAATTTATCAATAATTATATATATATTATATATCATTATATATATATATATATATATATATATATATATATATATATATATATATATATATATATATATATATATATATATATATATACATACATTTACTGCTACTGCTCTCTGACCTTTAAAAATCACTCACTTAAAAACAACTTTATTTGTTTCCGAAAGGTCATCCAATTTGTCACCTAAAGACGGAATATAATTTTTAATAATATTTTTTTCCACAAATCTGTGGCTGAAGTACTTATGGAAATTCAATGGTACTTCTGAGGTCGAGGGAACAAAAATGGAAGTCATTATTGGACCTGAATTTCGAAATTGTTCATTTTTTAGTTTTTATTCACGTTTCTTCGATCTGACTTCAAATTCATTATTTTTTTATGATTGAGGCTTTTTTGTCTTGCGGTTGTGTATGTATGTATGTATGTATGTATGTATGTATGTATGTATGTATGTATGTATGTATGTATGTATGTATGTATATATATACTGTATACATATATATATATAAATATATATACATATATATATGTATACATATATTATGTTTATATATTAATGCATGTGAGTTTATGTATATGTACGTATGTATGTATACATATACAGTATATATATACATACATATATATACATTTATACATATATATATATAAATAATTATATATGTATATAAATTTTATATACATATACATATTTATATATATATATATCTTATTCTGGCCAGAGCAAAAGTCTATTTGCATGTCTTTTTTGGGAAGAGGTTGCTACACCCATACCCTCCCAAGCTTGGCTGCAACCACAACAGTCGACTGACTAATAAGTACATAATATACCTGAGATCTCAAGGATAGGGGTCCATGTGGGTCTGTCTACCCTCACGCCCTCGTGGGATCGATCTTGGGTCTCTACCACTGGTGAAACATAATTCTGTCAGGTTCTAATCAAGTTTAACAGTCCAATCCCTAATCCTTAGTGATTAGGTCTATGAAAGCTTCTAATCAGTCTTTGTCTATCACGGAAATAGTGGGACGTTGTGTCTTTCGTTTTCCTAGTATATAATTTTTGTATATAATATAAAATATATAATAAAAAATATTCACAAAACCAAAAAAAAAAAAAAATAAAAAAATAAAAAAATATGACTTCAAACTGAAATACCTAATCCTTAGTGATTGGGCCTCTAAAACTTCTAATCACCATCATCTTTCACAAAAATAGTGGGACTTTGTGTCTTCCGTTTTCTTAGTATATAATGTTTGTATATATTATAAAATATATAATAAAAAATATTCATAAAACTAAAAAGAAATATTTAAAAAATTACGACAAATAGGAAAAGTGGATTTCCTTTCAATCTGAACCAATTTTCTCTCGCCCTTAAAAGGAGGCCCTTTGACGCGTTGTCTACGGCTTTTCCAATCTGAGAGAGAGAGAGAGAGAGAGAGAGAGAGAGAGAGAGAGAGAGAGAGAGAGAGAGAGAGAGAGGAACGAAGATGAAAGGATATTTTTCCTTTCATTGCAAGATTGATTTGAAATCACACTGTGACCCAGGGAGAGAGAGAGAGAGAGAGAGAGAGAGAGAGAGAGAGAGAGAGAGAGAGAGAGAGAGAGAGAGAGAGAGATGAGCGTTAAAATGCTCTAGCTATCTCTCTTGTTCTGTCCTGAGAGAGAGAGAGAGAGAGAGAGAGAGAGAGAGAGAGAGAGAGAGAGAGAGAGAGAGAGAGAGAGAGAGATGAGCGTTAATATGCTCTAGCTATCTCTCTTGTTCTGTCCTGAGAGAGAGAGAGAGAGAGAGAGAGAGAGAGAGAGAGAGAGAGAGAGAGAGAGAGAGAGAGAATTAAAATGCTCTAGCATTCTCTCTCTTGTTCTGTCCAGAGTTAGAGAGAGAGAGAGAGAGAGAGAGAGAGAGAGAGAGAGAGAGAGAGAGAGAGAGAGAGTACGGTTGAAAGGAAAAAGAAATTAGACCAGGAAGCAACACAAATGAATAGGTCTTTCTCTCTCTCTCTTTCACAAAAGTAAATTAAGCTCTTCATATATACGTGATCCGTAATTGGACCTTTTATAAATAAAAAAGGTATATTGTTTGCGTTAATTGTATTAACTATATACTTCATATATCTACTTATTGTTTATTTTTGCTTACTTAGCAAA
The DNA here is from genome assembly GCF_040412425.1 of Macrobrachium rosenbergii. Taxonomy (NCBI): domain Eukaryota; kingdom Metazoa; phylum Arthropoda; class Malacostraca; order Decapoda; family Palaemonidae; genus Macrobrachium; species Macrobrachium rosenbergii. The sequence goes on along the minus strand of NC_089777.1, from coordinate 16,906,074 downwards.
TAAAACTATTTATAAAAAAGGTATATTGTTTATGTTAAGTTCTCATTTGATAAAAACAAAGCAACCTTGTTTAATTGATTATAAACAATTGCATGCATTTTATACTTCATATATCTACTTATTGTTTGTTTATTTTTGTTTAATTAGTAAATAAAACTATTTATAAAAAATATATTGTTTATGTTAGGTTCTTGTTTGATAAAAACAAAGCAACCTTGTTTAATTGATTACAATTGCATGCATTTTATACTTCATATATCTACTTATTGTTTATTTTTGTTTACTTATCAAATAAAACTGTTTATAAAAAAAGGTGTATCGTTTAAGTTAATCTCTCGTTTGATATAAACAAAGCAATATGTTTTAAATTATTACAAACAATTGTTGTTCTATAAATTTTATTTATATATTTATGAATTAATTCCTTTGTTTACTTAGCAAACAAACTTTTTCAAAACTGGTAACTCTTTATAAAGGGAAGTATATTGTTTACTTAAGTTCTTGTTTGAAACAAACAAAGCAATAGGTTTTAACTGATTACAAACAAACGTATGTACTTTACACTTTATGCCAAGGCATATCATATTATTCAATTGTTTTTAAGTGAATTTTCCCAAAGTTTTAAGCGGCTGTTAAAACATTCAGAATAATATGTTTGTAGCTCTAAAAATACCCTACATCTCATAATAATAATAATAATAATAATAATAATAATAATAATAATAATAATAATAATAATAATAATAATAATAATAATAAAACTAGGTTCTGTACCAAAAGCTAACTAACTCTCCTTTTAATACAGGGTCAGTCACTTAGTCTTTCGCCAGCCCTGTTTATAAATGAATACATAAACAAATTAAATAATATATATATATATATATATATATAAATATATATATATATAAATATATATATATATATATATATATATATATATATATATATATATATATATATATATAAATTTCCCTTTCCTGTCTCGAGGTCACATAAGGTCGATATTTGCTCTCCCGTTTCGAGGACAAAATGCCTGACGAGGAGATTTGCCGCTGTTTGTGGAGCTGAGTGGAGACAGGGAGTGGGATTTTGTATCAAAGGTTCTTTTCTCTCTCTCTCTCTCTCTCTCTCTCTCTCTCTCTCTCTCTCTCTCTCTCTCTCTCTCTCTCTCTCTCGAAAAGGACATTTTTGTTTCCATTAGTAAAATACGAGAAACATTGAATATTTTAACTCAAGAAAATTCGTGTTTGTAATCAGTAATATCTCTCTCTCTCTCTCTCTCTCTCTCTCTCTCTCTCTCTCTCTCTACAGGAAAAAACGTCAATATAATTTTTTTTGCATAAAAATACGAGATAATTTTAGTATTTTAACTCGGGAAATTCGTTGTCATAATTCAGTAGTCTCTCTCTCTCTCTCTCTCTCTCTCTCTCTCTCTCTCTCTCTCTCTCTCTCTCTCTCTCTCTCTCTCTCAGTAAAATCCGAGAAACAGTTAACATTCTAAACCAGGAAATTCATGTTTTTCAATTCAGTAATATCCTCCCTCTCTCTCTCTCTCTCTCTCTCTCTCTCTCTCTCTCTCTCTCTCTCTCTCTCTCTCTCTCTCTCATTCTTTGAACTCTTCCTCTACCGAGAATTCAAGTTAGACTGATAAAAAACTGGTATTCATTTCCGATGAATTATTTTCGCTGCGGAAAGTGTCCTCAATAGCCGTGACATGAAAATGCATTTTAACGGGATAACTACGCGTAAAATTATTGGTCGTGTTACCTTGCTTCTGCCTCGTGTATTTATTATTATTATTATTATTATTATTATTATTATTATTATTATTATTAATGACATTTTTATTATTATTATTATTTTTATTATTATTATTATTATTATTATTATTATTATTATTATTATTATTATTAATGTCATTTTAATATTATCATTGTTATATTTTTATTAATATAATTATTCATATTCATTTTACTATTATTATTAATTATATTTATATTATGATCATTGTTATTTTATTAATATAATTATTCATATTATTATTATCATCATTATTATTATTATTATTATTATTATTATTATTATTATTATTATTATTATTATTATTATTATTATTATTACACTATTCTTGTACATTCTGAATTACTCAAAGATCAACTGATAAATATAAAAAATATATTATAATTGAAAGGATTTGTAAAAATCAAAGTAAAAATATAAGAATTTAAGAAAATAAAAACCATAAAAAAACTTATATTTAAAACCTTCCATTCGTCACTTTATTTTGGGGCAAACGTTCCGAAAAAAAGACTAAATATAAAAGAATGTTAAAAAAAGTTTGGTAAAAATCTAAGTGGAAATATAAGAGTTTAGCGGAAGAAAATAAAAAAACCTTATATATCAAACCTTCGTTTCGTTAGTTTATTATGGAGCAAACATTCTGAAAAAAAACTAAATATAAAAAAATATAAAAAAGAAAAGTTTTGTAAAAACAATATAAAAATATAAGAAATTACGAAAAATAAAAATCATAAAAAACTTATATTTAATATCTTCCATTCGTCAGTGTATTTTGGGGCAAACATTATGAAAAAAACTAGATATAAAAAATGTAAAAAAGAAAAAAGGATTGGTAAAAGTCAAAACAAAAAATAAGGAATTAGGAAAATAAAACATAGTAAAAATCTTATATAGCAAACTTTCGTTTCGTCAATTTATTTTGGAGCAAACATGAAAAAACTAAATATAAAAAATGTAAAAAAGAAAAAAAGTATCGTAAAAATCAATGTAAAAATATAGGAATTTTTAAAATATACAAATCATAAAAAACTTATATTTAAGACCTTCCAATCGTCACTTTGTTTTGGAGCAAAAAAAAATGAATATAAAAATACAAAAAGGAAAAAAGTTTTGTTTTTAAAATATAGAAATCATTTAAAAAAAAAACAAAAATTATATTTAAAACCTTCCAATCGTCGCTTTATTTTGGAACAAACATTATGAAAAAAATGTATACAGAAAAAATATAGAGTATAAAAAGTTTTAGTAAAAATCAAAGTAAAAATATATATTATAGTCAAGGATAAAAAAAACATTTAAAACCTTCCTTTCGTCAGTTCATCTTGAACCATAAAAAAAAGATGCCACCTTCCAAAAAAAAAAAACTAATATATAAGACTCAAACAAATATATGATAATAATAAGCTATTCGAATGTCATAAAACTGTCAAAAACTGTGGCTCTATTCCTGGCAATATTTTATTTAGATTTCTGTCCGATGGAGCTCAATCGCTTTTCCAAAACTCGGTCACGCGGATTCATTTCGACCTCGATTGGGATCGAGGTCAGGTTTGTGAGGTCAGTTATTGACTGGCAATGTTTGCGTGGACGTGACACGCACACTGGGTGCTCCGAAAGTTTATTATCGAGGTCAGGTTGCAATGCTTGATACAGGGTGTCAGTTATATATGTATGTATATATGTGTATGTATGTACATATATATATATGTATATATATATATATATATATATGTATATATATATATATATATGTATATATATATATATATATATACACATTTATATATATACATATATATATTTTTTTCTGACTCTCATTGGGATCGAACCCAGTCTCGAACCCCAGTCTCTCAAGTGACAGGCCAGGTTGCTGCCAAATGCCCTGTCATTTGGGAGACCGAGGTTCGATCCCGATGTGAGTCAGAAATCTATTTTCCGTGAAACACGTGCTCATATGTTAATTAGTTCCGTATACATATTAATTGTAATATGTACTTATATATTATATATATATATATATATATATATATATATATATATATATATATATATATATATATATATATATATATATATATATTCCTAGCCCATAGTTAAGAACTAGATTTATTTTTGTCGGAAAGTAAATTTTTCATGCACTGAGCCATTACGCAATTTAAGACCAAAATTGACTTTCCAAACCATGTCACATACATGCATTTCACAACTCAAAAAAGAAAATTAATTAAAAAAAACTAATACATCTACAACACTCAAAATGATTTTTTTAAAATCTAAATGGACACAAATGGAAATAAATAAAAGGCCACAGAAACAAAAGCAAGGATTTCCACGCTGCAAAAAAACCCCCCCACAAAAATCAATAAAAAATAAAAGGAAAACAAAACTCAACTTTCAACATCCCTGCCGAGTAAAACATTTTGGGAAAAGTATTTTTACGTTGTGCAATTGCAAAATGATATCCACATTGCTAACGCTGGCGTTATCAGAATCTCATTACCACATTAGTCACTCGATATGTTTACGTAAATCGACAGTGATGCATTTGTAAGAATGTTTACACACATTTTCAGTCATATTCTTATAAACACATTTTTAAGTATCATTCTTATATACACATTAACATTGGTATTATCAGAAAATGTTTTTAAAATTGTTTTATTGCAGGTTAAAGTCAGTGACAGATTGGATTTTATCAATAAAATACTTGGCAAATAATAATAATAATAATAATAATAATAATAATAATAATAATAATAATAATAATAATAATAATAATAATAATAATAATTAACACACCCAGTCGAATAAGATGACTGTGATAAACAAACAAATAAATAAATCAATAAATAAATAAATAATAATAATAATAATAATAATAATAATAATAATAATAATAATAATAATAATAATAATAATAATAATAATAATAATAATAACTGTCTGGATAGTGACATCTATAAAACAAGACATCGTTAGATGAATAAATAAATGCATAGATAAATAAATATATAAATCAATAAATCGACAGATAAATAAACAAATATATAAATAAATAAAACAATAAATAAAGAAAGGAGGAAGGAAGGAAATAAAGAAAAAAGAAAGAAGAGAGAAATTAACAAAACGACCTTCAAATTGACCCAGATGCCATTTCAGTGACCTTCAAATATTCCTCTAGAGAGAGAGAGAGAGAGAGAGAGAGAGAGAGAGAGAGAGAGAGAGAGAGAGAGAGAGAGAGAGAGTTAACGAGGGGAGATTGCATAGGATCTCAGTACTGTAACTAGGTATTTTCATTATGTCAATTCAGTGTCAGTAAAAAATTGCAGAGCTATGAACACACAGAGAGAGAGAGAGAGAGAGAGAGAGAGAGAGAGAGAGAGAGAGAGAGAGAGAGAGAGAGAGAGAGAGAGTATTACGAAAGCCAATTGCATCTCTTCAAAATGATTTACCAAAGGACCGTCACCAAAGGGCGAATGACAGCGTTTACGTTTTAAATTGCTTTCCGCCCCCCCCCCCCCCAACAAACCCCGGCCCCCTTAAAAAAGGGATTATTGGCACTGAAACGACAGGACAAGGTCGTGTCAAAGCACGACGACCAGACTGTGAAAGAGGAGAGAGAGCCGTGTATTAATTTGTATCTGCACGATAGCACGAATTTATGCGACAGGGAATTTTTGCAAGGTACAGTCACACGGTTTGAACTTTTATAAGAAACTTTATATAATATTTGTGCCTCTTCTACAGATAAAGTTCTTTTTATCAGTGAAGCCTAAAGCCCTAAAGCCTCTTTTATAAGCCTCATAAAGCCAGCTTCCTGAAGCAAAATATCAAAGAGATATGAATGGTAAAAAAAATAAAAAATGGAATCACACACGAGTGAACTTTTAGAAGTAACTTTAAATAAATACTTGTGCTGCTTCTACAAATAAAGTTATATTTATCAGTGAAGCCTAAAGCCCTAAAGCCTCTTTTATAAGCCTTTATAAAGCCAGCTACCCGAAGCAAAACCTCAAAGAGATACGAATACAAAAGATAAATAAAAAGGTATATTGGATAGTCATATTAAGACAGACGACAGACAATCCTATTGTGGTAATCATTATTCACCAAAAGAGATTTGATGATCGAGCTGATTTCTAGATTAATCATATACCGTCTTTCTATAAGTGTGGTGTCTAGGGATTCTCTCTCTCTCTCTCTCTCTCTCTCTCTCTCTCTCTCTCTCTCTCTCTCTCTCTCTCTCTCTCTCTCTCGGGGTCTACAGTTTTTTAAACTTCAACAGGACTGACATAATAAAAATAATAATACTGAGATCCCATGTAATCTCTCTCTCTCTCTCTCTCTCTCTCTCTCTCTCTCTCTCTCTTTCTCTCTGTATTCATAGCCTTTTCATCTTACATAATATTCATTCATTCCTAACAAAATGCTCATATACAAGAAAGTGGCCTCTCTCTGTCTCTCTCTGTCTGTCTGTCTGTCTGTCTGTCTCTCTCTCTCTCTCTCTCTCTCTCTCTCTCTCTCTCTCTGTATTCATGGGTTTTCATATTTGATAATATTCATTCAGTCCTAAAAAATGGCAAAATGAGAGTGGCTCTCTCTCTCTCTCTCTCTCTCTCTCTCTCTCTCTCTCTCTCTCTCTCTCTCTCTCTCTCTCTCTCTCTCTCTCTCTCTCTCTCTCTCTCTCTCTCCATTCGCTTCCATATGGCAGTTTTGAAATATCACTTTCTCTTACCTCATCACCTTTCTATCATCACTCTCTCTCACTTCCCAGTGACGTCACCACTAGGAGATCCTACAAATTAAAACAAAACTCGAGATCCTTCCAGCTCCTTCGTAACTGAGACCTCATAGCCTAACCCATCCTACAGGGAAATCCTGTCGAATTATTGCACTGAACAAATATATAAGGATTCCAGGATCCCCAGCGCCCTTTTGGAGTCGAGCGAGGATATCCTTAGTTCCTTCCTGCCCTTGGAGTGATTGAAATTCCTCAAGGGTAGGAAGCAATCCTTCAGGATTTCGGAAGATGGAGGGGGAAGTTGGATTTGTGTATGGACGATGGTTTATCTACTTCTACTGTATGGAAATGAAACTCTTATCTTCATGAATATTCTCGTAGAATTTATTATGGGTCTACAGTTGTCAATTCTGTAGAATTTCTGTAGATTTCTCAACAGCCTATATTGAAAATGGCTTCCAGGTAAGCAGGTAACCTGTGGCAATGAATTTTCGAGG
>NC_089777.1:16891536-16894036 GCF_040412425.1 Macrobrachium rosenbergii | reverse complement strand
GGGCGTTGTCTAAATGAATAATATAGAGAAATATTATCGTCTGGTAGTGGGGTATTTTTCTCGAATTTGGGTGAAACTGTGCAAGTGATTCTAAGCATTTTGGCATCAATACCCTTCGTTCTTTCTCGGGAGTGTGAAAAATATTAAAGAATATTCATTTAACACTGAATAATTCAGGCTTTAAGGGCTTGCTTAAATGAATAATATAGAAAAATACTTGGAACATCGACTGCTATAATCATAAAACGGACAAACTCACGAATTTTTTGTTATGACAAAATGTGAAAATAAAAATGACTTCATTTATCATCTAAATCGTTTCAGCTTTCAGGGCGTTCCTGAAATATAAAGAAGGAAAATAGTAAATTAAAAAAAATAAATAAAAACAAATGTTACGCTAAAATAACGATAATATAAATGAAAAAATTTTTCATAATAATATTTTCAACTTTTTACGAAACTCCAAAAAAAATGCAATAAAAAATTAATTCATTAATAATCTACTTCAATTTAGCTTTCAAATAAAGCACGTTACCTGGTCGGAGAGAGAGAGAGAGAGAGAGAGAGAGAGAGAGAGAGAGAGAGAGAGAGAGAGAGAGAGAGGTCAGTTTTCATTCATTATTTAAGACTATACATGTTCATGCAACCACCGACTGTTTCGAAACATATCAATGATGAATCTCTCTCTCTCTCTCTCTCTCTCTCTCTCTCTCTCTCTCTCTCTCTCTCTCTCTGGGATATTTACCATGAACCTTTTACTCATTTCCCATTCATGAATATGCAACAAGATTTATCCCTTTTTCCATCGCCCAGAATTTTTGGCCAGTCAGCTAAACGGGAACAAGTGAGAGAGAGAGAGAGAGAGAGAGAGAGAGAGAGAGAGAGAGAGAGAGAGAGAGAGAGTTTCTTCATTCATATTTTTCGAAACATCTGGATGTTCAATGAATATGTTTAGTCTTAAATAATGAATGACAACTGACTTTCTTTCTCTCTCTCTCTCTCTCTCTCTCTCTCTCTCTCTCTCTCTCTCTCTCTACCCCTGAACAGCAAAACATGCAAAATCAACTCCATTTCAGATCGCATTCATTAGCCTGGAGAGAGAGAGAGAGAGAGAGAGAGAGAGAGAGAGAGAGAGAGAGAGAGAGAGAGAGAGAGAGAGAAGGTAAGCTTCCTGTTTATGCATACCATCAGCTCTTTGGTCTAAATGAGACGAATTCTGCAGCGTCAGCAATCTATGAAAAACTTCAGCTTTGGACTCCAGCACATCTGACTTTAAAAAAAAAAAAGTGGTTCACTCGCTAACCATTCATTTTGGCACTTATTCATTTCATTCATTCGTTAATCATTACTTATTTTCTACTTATCACTGCTTTATGATGCCGTACCTTCACCATCATATTCTTCAGAATCTTTATATTTAATTAATATTTTTTACCACTGACAAAAATACTTATCATTAATCCGTACAATTTCACAAGACGTAATACCGCTTTGCTGAATAAGTTCAACATTCTTAAGAAGTTGAATAAATGAAACATTCTTAAGAAGTAGATTTTAACCTCTTGATTTCATTATTCTTGAATATGAGCAGTCGATCCTAAGACACGCCTAAACCTCAGGGTCTAATTTTGGTAAGAATATAAAGACTCTCACTTATATATTCTTTATTCAAAGTAGCAAGCCTTGGTCATACCTAGCACCAAGAATAATCCAAGAATATGAAGACTTTCTTTTACATATTTATATATTCTTTATTCAAAAAGGGGTTTTTAGAAATCTAGCACCAAGAATAAGGCAATAATATGAAGATTCTCTTTTATGTAACTAATTATTCTTGGTCCAAATGGGGCTGTGGAAATCTATCACCAAGAATAAACCAAAAATATGAACCTCTAGCACCAAGAATGTGTCAAGAATGTGAAAAATCACTTCATGTAATAACTTATTCTTTACTCAAAAAGGCCTTGGTCGCACCTAGTACCAAGAACACGCCAAGCATATGAAGAAAACCGAGCGAGGAACTGCATATTCTTCAAGGCAGCATCAAAGAGGAATTTAGCCAATACCAGCAGCATCTTTAGTTCCCTCTGGGGCCAGAGTGATATCAGTTACCTTTCAGGAAACTTCGGATGTACAGAGCAGATGCATCGGGCACCTTCCGAGACTCGTTTCAGACTAGCTTTAAGCCTTGGGTTTTTGATAATAATAATAATAATAATAATAATAATAATAATAATAATAATAATAATAATGTTAGATTTTAGTTATATTTTTTATAATAATACTACTAATAATATAATAATAATAATACTGATAATAATAATAATACTTTAATGTGTCCTTTTTATAATAATAATAATAATAATAATAATAATAATAATAATAATAATAATATAATTATTATTATTATGATGATTGTAATAATATTAATAACAGATACTTTAGTTTGTCCTTATGTCATTATAATAATAATAATAATAATAATAATAATAATAATAAT
>NC_089777.1:16866536-16886536 GCF_040412425.1 Macrobrachium rosenbergii | reverse complement strand
AAAAACCCGGGGAATCTTCCCGGTTTTATTTTCATTCTAGAAAGCAACCTGACTTTTTTCCCTTTCTTTCTTTCTTTTGTGATGGGGGAGGGGAAGGGGTTTATTCCCCTTCGTTTCAGGGGGTAAAAAACCCGGGGAATCTTCCCGGTTTTATTTTCCATTAGCGTGCTGTTTGTCTGGTAAGCAAATGGCATTTTTGCCCCACTTCAATTTGCATCACAAAACAGGCATGTTTTTTTTTTTTTTTTTTTTTTTTTTTTTTACTTTTTTTGGGGTGAGCTACCGGATCAGAGTGGTGTGGAGAATGAATGCAGATCTAAAGTAAACTGTTCTCTCTCTCTCTCTCTCTCTCTCTCTCTCTCTCTCTCTCTCTCTCCAATCTGTTTTACTCCGATTTCGAGGATAATTTAATATGATCTCCAAGGCATTTAAACATATATTCATTAAATCTCTCTCTCTCTCTCTCTCTCTCTCTCTCTCTCTCTCTCTCTAACTCAGAATAAGTACAAGGAGGAGAGTCCATTTCTAGCAGACATTCTATTTATTTATCTCTCTCTCTCTCTCTCTCTCTCTCTCTCTCTCTCTCTCTAACTCAGAATAAGTACAAGAAAGAGAGTCCATTTCTAGCAGACATTCTATTTATTTATTTATCATTTCTCTCTCTCTCTCTCTCTCTCTCAGAAACAGTACAAGAAAGAGAGTCCGTGTCGAGTTGGGAGCTTTATTTATTTATCATTTCTCTCTCTCTCTCTCTCTCTCTCTCTCTCTCTCTTCCTCCTCCTCGACGTACCTTTGAGACAAAGATATATTAATCAGTAATCGCTGGAAACAAAAAATATTCAGTAACCGTTTTAACTAATATAGGAAAATACAGGTATGATACAAGTGAACTCATATTTAAACAAATACAAAACAGGAACTGTACCTGTAAAAAAATCAAGCCCTGTCCCATGATACAGAATGAGGACACCCCACCCCAACGTTCCCAATGAGGGACAAGTGTAAGGCTCAACAAACCCCCTGAAACTTTAAACTAGGAAGTTGACAAAGAAAAAAAAATACAAAAACAAAAAAAATGAGTTATCCAAAAAAATGCAAATTTGATGACCTTGCGCCAAGCCGTGTCTTGATTACTTTTAATCAAATTTTCCTTCCCAAAACGAGACGTGATTTGAAAGGCTAAGTTTTTTTTTTAATACGGAACAGGTAAGGGCTTTTAAAATGGAACAGGTAAGATTTTTTTAATACGGAACAGGTATGTTTTATATTAATACGGACCAGGTAAGGTTTTTTAATGCAGACCAGGTAAGGTTTTTAAATACGGGCCAGTTAAGTTTTTTTAATACGGAACAGGTATTTTTTTAATACGGAACAGGTAAAGTTTTTTAATACGGGACACCTGTTTTTTAAAACGGGACAGATAAGTTTTTTTTTTTTTAGTACGGAACAGGTAAGGTTTTTATTAATGCGGAACAGGTAAGATTCTTTTAATACGGAACAGGTAAGTTTTTTTTTATTCATACGGAACAGGTAAGTTTTTCTATTAATACGGAACAGGTAAGTTTTTAATAAGGACAGGTAAGGGTTTTTTAATACGGAACAGGTAAGGTTTTTTAATACCGGAACAGGTAAGTTTTTATTAATACGGAAGGCAAGTTTTTTTTAATACAGAACAGGTAAGGTTTTTATTAATACGGAAGGTTTTTTTTATACGAAAGTTGGTACTAGGAAGATAAGAATCTTCCCATATAAAGTATTAAAGAATGAAACTGAAGGAGTAGAAAGAATAATAATAATAATAATAATAATAATAATAATAATAATAATAATAATAATAATAATAATTGGGAACACTATACAAAGGGAAAGATGATTAACTGATTGGTTGATTTAACAATAAATGATATGGCGTCTCAAAAACATAGGTTAGATTAGGATTCATAACTTTGAAGACTATGAAGAATATTTAAGATCTTTGGGAAAGAGACTGATTGTTATATTGAGGATCTCTCTTCTCTCTCTCTCTCTCTCTCTCTCTCTCTCTCTCTCTCTCTCTCTCTCTCTCTCTTTTTGCTCCGATGTCAAGAACAATTGTATACGATCTTATCCAAAGCATTTAGAAATATATTTATTCATCAGTCCTATTAAGCATCTCTCTCTCTCTCTCTCTCTCTCTCTCTCTCTCTCTCTCTCTCTCTCTCTCTCTCTCTCTCTCATCTTTTTACCAGGCTTTCGAGAATAATGCAATACGATTTTCTCCAAGGGCATTTAACCATAAATTTATCTAACATCCATCTCTCTCTCTCTCTCTCTCTCTCTCTCTCTCTCTCTCTCTCTCTCTCTCTCTCTCTCTCTCTCTCTCCACGAAATCAAAACAACAGTTTGTTTACAGGATGATCCCGCTGAAACTAAATTGGAATGATGTAATTTGGGAAGCGGTGGCCTGTTGTTCTGAGTGGGCCACGGGCAGATTGTTGACTGCCAAAACCCACTCTTTGGTGTTTTAGTCTTCTCTATTAAAACCTTTGCGCGCGCGTGTGTGTGTGTGTGTATATACACATACATATACATTATATATATATATATATATATATATAGTATATATATATATATATATATATATATATATATATATATATATATATATATATATATATATATATATATATATATATATATATATATATATACTCTGTATATATACATATGCCTAAAATTATTTAAATTGTCTTACGAGAAAGAAGTATCTGATCTCTCTCTCTCTCTCTCTCTCTCTCTCTCTCTCTCTCTCTCTCTCTCTCTCTCTCTGGTATCTATAAAAGAAAATATATAAAAGAAAATATAGAGCAAATATCTTTACGGATATATATATATATATATATATATATATATATATATATATATATATATATATATATATATATATATATATATATATATATATATATACACATATATAATTTAGATAGAGAGAGAGATATTGATGTGTGTAACATTTGTACATACATGCTTGCATCCATAACTTGCCCAGGTAGGATGTAGCTGTACATAGGTTCAATCCCCTCTTGGGCAAAAAAATGAACCACAGATAGGAAAGTATTAAGGTAATGCCGGCGCTTTCAGTATCTGTCCAGAAAATCTATTGCCTCAGTATTTACCCGGGCTAAAGTAATTCCTGAAGTAATTCTTAAAGCAATTCCTAACGTAATTCCTGAAAGTGAATCCTGAGGTAATTCCTAAAATAATTACGGAAGCGATCTCTGTAGTTAGTCCTACAGTACAGTAATTCCTGAAGCATTTCCTGAAGTAATTCCTAATGCAATTCCTGAAGTAACTCCTAAAGCAGCTTCTGAAGTAATTCCTTAAGTAATTCCTAAAGTATTTCCTCAGGTAATTCCTACAGTATTTCCTGAAGTAATTACTAAAGTAATTCCTAAATTAATTCTGGAATTCATTGCTAAAAGATCCCTGAAGTAATTTCTAAAGTAATTCCTGAGGTAAAACATAATGCAATTCCCTTAGTAATTCCTAAATGATTACTAATGTAATTTCTGGTGTAATTCTTGTGATAATCCCTAAAGTAAATCATAAAGAATTTCCCAAGGTAATCCTAAAGTAATTTTTAAACTAATCCCTGTGGTAATTCCTAAAGTAATTCCGATACCCAGCGAGCAATTTATCTCCCAGGCTAGATAACAGGACGTCAGCCTACCCCCGAAGCAGCGAAGTTATAGAACGCTTTCCTTTTCAGAGCGTGATTAAGCGGGCACCCGGGACTGGGCGCTATCAATCATCCGGAAAATCGGTGCATATTGGACCAAGGGGACCCCTAAAACATCACCCCCTTCTCCTTCTCCTCCCATGGGCCAAACGCACACACAGGCACACAACCCAATTTGGACACAAGCACATACAAGCACCTACCCCCAGATTGCGTAAATACAAAATAGGCTCGCATTAACATAAGCAGATGCGTATGTACACTCAACATAGTGTTAAACACATGGTGTACTTGCTCACAAACAAGCGCGCAAGCGCGTACTCTAAGAGCGTAGTTGCTTAATTTTTTCCTCAGCTTACGCAAAAACAAATATATACGCTCACACTAACTTGAGTCAGTGCGTATTTAGAATCATATACGGAGCTAAACACATGGCATACATGTTCACAAACAAGCGCGCAAGAGCGCTTTAAGAGCGTATTTGTGTAATTAAATAACTTTCAAAATTACAGATGCGTAAACACTCGCTAAACTAACACAGGCGAATGACTACTAAACATAGTGTTAAACACATGACATATCCGCTCACAATCAAGCGCGCAAGCGCGCGCTCTAAATGCGTATTAGCGTAACTCAGAAACCCGTCTACGGTTACGTTAAAAAAATAAAACAATAAATAAGAAACAGTTAATCAGTAATATTACATCCCACACTTACCTTAAAATACTGCTAATCTATCAATCATCGTCTGTCAATCCTGCCATCCTGAGGGACTCTTTATCGCCTCTGTAGGTGATTAGAATCATCCTACGGCTCGTGGTGGGATTTATAGAGGCTCTCTCTGTTATCTGTCTGTGCGTGTGTGTCTGTCACACTCTGGGACGCCAGCTGAAAGACGAGTGGAAATGAAGTATTTGGAATAAAATGGATCGTCTCAATAAACTGATGTTATTATAATATAAACAAGTAAAAATGCGCCGAAATTTCTTCGGCGCAATCGAGATTTCTGTACAGCGTATGATGCTGTATGAAAGTCTCAGCCACGGCCCATGAAACTCTCGGCCGCGGCCCATGAAACTTTCAGCCACGGCCAGGCGGTGGCCTGTGTTGTTGGTACCTATAGCGGTGAAAGACGCACAATCATGGCTAATTTTAACCTTAAATAAAATAAAAGTGTAAATTGCGCCGAAGTTTCTTTGGCGCAATCGAGTTTTCTGTACAGCGTATAATCAAGGCCAGGGCCACCGAAAATAGATTTATCTTTCGGTGGTCTCAGTATAATGCTGCATGAGCCGCGGCCCATAAAACTCTCATCCGGCCGTGGTGGCCTGTGTTGTTGGCACCTATAGTGCTGCCAGACTCACGATCATGGCTTACTTTTAACCTTAAATAAAACCAAAACTACTGAGGCTAGAGGACTGCAATTTGGTATGTTTGATGATTGGAGGGTGGATGATCAACATACCAATTTGCAGCCCTCTAGCCTCAGAAGCTTTTAAGATCTGAGGGCGGAAAGACAAATAGCCATCTCAATAATTTTCGTTTACAGAAAACTAAAATTATTAATGATCTGGGTTAACTATGCATGGCAATTATCTACACATCACGACAATATATCAAAATTGTCAAATCCCTTGATAAATCCTGCAACTGAAACGAAAAGATTCGGTTTAAATCCTCTTTGGCTGACTTTACACACTCACAGATCTGTCATTAGCAAATTGAGTGATATTTTTATACATTAAGAGAAAGGATTTAAAATAAGCAAGGTGGGGTACAACTTTGAGATTCAGTGATTGATGAGCTTATTTATCTCTTATTTTAAGCTGATCTGCTTTTGACTAATATTTCTTTGAAACGATAAAAATAATAAAAAAAAGGTAATGCATGCTTTTTTTTTTTTGTAGTCATTTGCAACAAGGGTAGACGTTGTTCTCTCTCTTAGAGACAGGAAGGTTTCTTTCTCTCATGATATATATATATATATATATATATATATATATATATATATATATATATATATATATATATATATATGTATATATATGTATATATAGGATTTTAATCTAAACTACTTACTTTCATTCATAGGTACTATGCATTTTCAGATAAAATCTCTCTCTCTCTCTCTCTCTCTCTCTCTCTCTCTCTCTCTCTCTCTCTCTCTCTCTCTCTCTCTCTCTCTCTCTCTCTCGCCCTAGAATTTTAATCTAACTAAATTTAATATATTATATATATATATATATATATATATATATATATATATATATATATATATACATATAATTGTATACATATATGTTATAAATATACATATTTGTATATATAAATATATATGTATACATATATATATGTATATACACATACGCATACACATATATATATAGTATATATATATATATATATATATATATATATATATATATATATATATATATATATATATATATATATACTGTATATATACAGTATATATATATATATATATATATATATATATATATATATATATATATATATATATATATATATATATATATACAAAATCCCTTTCCTTAGATTAAAAATTACGTTTATTGCAGCCATAGCAATAGTGGGGCATCGACTCTAGAAAAGTAAACGCACGGGAGAAATATTTTTATCCTCGAGTAATTTCATCAAATGCATTCTGAGAGAGAGAGAGAGAGAGAGAGAGAGAGAGAGAGAGAGAGAGAGAGAGAGAGAGAGAGAGAGAGAGAGAGAGTTGCTTTTAATTCCTGTGTCTAATGGTGTTTATGCTCAAATTTAGAAGCAGCATTTAGAACTAAATTAGGAGGGAAGAAAGATTGATTTGAGAGAGAGAGAGAGAGAGAGAGAGAGAGAGAGGTGCTTTTAATTCCAGTGTTTATTGGTATTTATGCTTGGCGTCAGGATAAACAGCTAGCAATTGGGATGGAAAGTGAGGCTGAGAGAGAGAGAGAGAGAGAGAGAGAGAGAGAGAGAGAGAGAGAGAGAGAGAGAGAGAGAGAGAGAGGTGCTTTTAATTCCAGTGTTTATTGGTATTTATGCTTGATGTCATGATAAACAGCTATCAATTGGAATTGGAATGGAAAGTAAGACTGATTTGAGACTGAGAGAGAGAGAGAGAGAGAGAGAGAGAGAGAGAGAGAGAGAGAGAGAGAGAGAGAGAGAGAGAGAGAGAATGTTCTAATGCCTGCGTTTATCGGCGTTCATGCTTAAAATTTTACATAAAGAAGCCAAGATATTTAGACATTTCAATCAAATATTTTTTTTGTGTTCAATTCTGTGACAGTAAGTGAATGCTGACACTGTTGCCGGCTTGGGAGGACTTTGTGAGCTTCATGATGAGAATTTATATAATAAAAGAGGTTATAATAGTGATTATAATAAAGTAGAGAAACGTACAAATGAAATAATCAGCAATCAAGAATATCATCTAGGTTGAAATTAATTGAATTGAATATAGAATTTAGGCCAAAGGCCAGGCACTGGGACTTATGAGGTCATTCAGCGCTCAAATTGACAGCAAAAGGTTTGAAAGGTGTAACAGGAGGAAAACCTCAAAGCAGTTGCACTATGAATCAATTGTTAGGAGAGGGTTGATGAAAGTAAGATGGACGAAAGAGAATATGAAAGGAGGTACAGTAAAAGGAACGAAAGGGGTTGCAGCTAGGGGCCTTAGGCACGCTGCAAAGAACCTTCAGTAATGCCTACAGTGCACCGCAAGAGGTGCACTGACGTCGCTACCCACTTACGGGGGATCATCTAGATTGAAACCACATTCACATGAATTCATATCAATGGTTTTTGGCTTCCAATGCAAATAAGTTTTGTAGACTGGTTAATTCCAATGTTATTGTTTCCCTGAAATGTATTTTTATGCTTGAATAAATTTTTTCCCAGTAATGAATGCTAATATCGTCGTAAATGCATTTCAGGCCGGACCATAATGTCATCAGTGAATTATTGTGGCTCGCAATGGATGTCTATTGGTTGAATCTATAATTTGCAGACAACTGGAACAGTTGTTGTTTACCAGATGGGTTGTGGTGTAACAGGATTGAGAGAGTTATTATTATTATTATTATTATTATTATTAGTATTATTATTGTCATTATTACTAGTAGTAGTAGCAGTGATATCAATGTACCTCTGGTTTCATTATTAGGCATCAATTTCTCTCATTATGTTATACAAATATCAGACTGTGATTACATACCTTTTATAGAAAGGGTTATTATTATTATTATTATTATTATTATTATTATTATTATTATTATCATCTCTGATGTTATAATTAGGCATCAATTTCTACCATCATGCTATACTAATATCATACTGTGATTACATACTTTTTATAGAAAGGGTAAGACGTTTTCATAATTTACACCTAAAAGGCAAAATGAAAATTTAAGCAGCTTTTCTCGAAGACGGGGACAGTAAGGCGAAATTACAAAGAACGATGGAAATAAAAGTGAGACTTTCATCTATCTAATGTGTCTATGTGCATTACGATTTTTGCTTCTAACATGGAAGCAGCGTTTGTGATTCACTTCGTATGTCTTCTGATTGTTACCAGGACAACGTTGAAAATTGTGTGGATTTTGGCCAAAATCTGACCAAAATGGCCCTCCCTTGTCTAGCAACAAGTGGCAAGATTTTGGCAGAGTTACTCAGCCTCAAGTTATGAGTGGATTTTGGCCAAATTTGACCAAAATGGCCATCCCTTGACTAGCAACAAGTGGGGGTAGACTAAGCTACGAGTGGATTTTGATAAAATGGCCATCCCAGAACACTAGATTTTGGCCGAGTTACTCAGCATTAAGATAGTGGATTTTGGCCAAAATTTGACCAAAATGGCCATCCCTTGTTTAGCAACAAGTGACCAGATTTTGGCCGAGTTACTCAGTAAACTATGAGTGGATTTTGGCCAAAATTTGACCAAATGGCCATCCCTTGTTTAGCAACAAGTGGATTTTTGGCCAAAATTTGACCAAAATGACCCGCCACCCCAACCTTGTCTAGCAACAAGCGGCAAGATTTTGACAGAGCTACCCAGCATCAATTTATGACAGGATTTTGGCCAAAATTTGACCAAAAATGGCCCCCTTATCTAGCACCAAGTTCCTAGATTTTGGCAGAGCTACTCACGTGAACAAAGGACCTTTCAGACAGTGGTAGGGGAGGGAAGTAATTGGGGGAAGAGGGAGGCTGTTTACGCCCTCCGAACGCAATTAATTTCTTCCGCTTTTTCCCCTAATATTTCCCGTCTCCTTCAGGCCACATTTCCAAGAGAAAAGTCTCCATATTTTCCCGGCGAGAAACGAGGAATATGGATATACCTAAGATGACGGAGAACCTTCGTTAAAATAAGGTGAAACGGCCCAATACAGATGGAGTCTCCACAGCAACCTAATTAACAGTAGGTCAAACGGGTCTCGAGTCTTTTTCCCGAACGAATCGAGTAAAAATTGTATTTTTCCTAAGGTGGTTTTATGACAAATTTTTTAATTTCTCCCGGGTGGGGGTTTAAAACTCTCTCTCTCTCTCTCTCTCTCTCTCTCTCTCTCTCTCTCTCTCTCTCTCTCTCTCTCTCTCTAGCTGCAGAAGAAGAGAAGTCTACTCGGTTTGCTACGCAGTGTGACGTTTGCACAAATGTTTACGTGATAGTGCTTGCTTTGCTTGCGTGCTTGCTTTGCTTGCGTGCTTCTTTTGCTTGTTTTGCTTGCGTGCTTCCTTTGCTTGCGCGCGCGGGCGCGTGTGTGTGTGCGCCTGTCTATAAAGCTTCTTGAAGGTTAGATTCTGAAATTTCTCGTGGAACTGAAAGAGTTGATACTATATATATATATATATATATATATATATATATATATATATATATATATATATATATATATATTATGTGTGTATATGTATATATATATATATATTATACACATATATATATTGTGCATATATTATATGTATAATCGACGGTGTATGACGTTATATATACATCGACAGCCGTTGCTGTTGATGCTGTCGAATTCGCAAGGAAAATATATACATGTATATGTATGTTTGTTTGTATGTATACATATAATATACAGATATATGAGATATATATATATATATATGCTCTATACATACATACATACATACATTCATACATACATACATACATACATACATACATACATACATAACAAAGCAATAACCTGCTGAATTTCAACGGAGGAAATCAAATTGCTTATTTGGAAACAGAACAGATTTATTGTCGGTGCAATTTCGCGTCACGGCCGACCTAATGAATTGACCAGTTGAAACCGAATTACTCGTTTTAGTGGATCGTAGTACTGATTTATGAATGGACTGGTCGCGTCATTGACTAAATCAAGATTTGATGCGGGTATTAAAGTTTATTTTAATTTTTTTTTTTTTTTACAGGGTACGTTCAGACTATTTGATGTTGATGTTGCGGGAATGCGTAGATTGTTGTGAGAGATTGAATGGTCTATTTCATGAGTATGCTAATTAAAAATTTAGTTCTTTCTATAAAGAGAGAGAGAGAGAGAGAGAGAGAGAGAGAGAGAGAGAGAGAGAGATTGATTTATCGATACTATAACTGGCGTTACAACAACTAGGTTATTGACGCTGAGAGAGAGAGAGAGAGAGAGAGAGAGAGAGAGAGAGAGAGAGAGAGAGAGAAGAGAGAGAGAGATTTATCGATACTATAACTGGCGTCACGACATCTAGGTTACTGACGCCGAGAGAGAGAGAGAGAGAGAGAGAGAGAGAGAGAGAGAGAGAGAGAGAGAGAGAGAGAGAGAGAGAGAGGAGGGATGATCTGCTTAACGAGAAAGCAAATTAATTCTCCCAAAGATGATAAATACTCTTTTTCTCCGAGAAAGAGAAATCTTTCTCTCCCACTCCCCAGATGTTAAGTTCATTCC
This sequence comes from Macrobrachium rosenbergii, assembly GCF_040412425.1. NCBI lineage: Eukaryota > Metazoa > Arthropoda > Malacostraca > Decapoda > Palaemonidae > Macrobrachium > Macrobrachium rosenbergii. Next base: position 16,875,883 of record NC_089777.1, on the reverse strand, counting down.
GCTGTCATTTCACCATAAAGTAAAAAGTGTTTATAATTAATTTGTATCTTTCACAAACAGATTAATTTACATTCATAAAAATGTATGGATGGTCATTATGAAGTCTTGATGTTGTCAACTGTGATTCATCATTTTGATGAATTGATGTGGATTTATTATCGTTGGCTGTTGGAGAAATCATGGATGTAAGATGATTATATATATATATATATATATATATATATATATATATATATATATATATATATATATATATTATATATACAGTATATATAATATATATACATATATACTGTATATATATATGTATATAGATATATAATATATATGTATATATATGTATGTATATATATATATATATATATATATATATATATATATATATATATATATATATATATATATATATATATATATATATATATATATACATATATATATATATATATATATATATATATATATATATATATATATATATATATATATATATATATATATATATGCATAAAGGAAATAAAAATTCACAGTTTGCAAACCTACTTTGGAAACTTATCTTGCAAACTGCCAAACGCTAGCATTACCATACATAAAACAACAGACACGGCGCAATCGAGTTTTCTGTCCGGCGGCGGCCTCAGCCAAGGCCCATAAAATTCTTAGTCGCGGCCCATGAAACTCTGCCACGGTCCGGTGGTGGCCTGTGTTGCTGGTACCTATAGCACTGCCATTAGTACGATTATGGCTAAATTTAACCTTAAATAAAATAAAAACTACCAAGGCTAGAGGGCTGCAATTTGGTATGTTTGATGACTGGAGGGTGGATGATCAGCATACCAATTGGCAGCCCTCTGGACTTATTAGTTTTTAAGATCTGAGGGCGGACAGAAAAAAGTGCGGACAGGAAAAAGTGCGGACAGAAAAAAGTGCGGACAGAAAAAGTGCGGACAGAAAAAGTGCGGACAGGAAAAAGTGCGGACAGAAAAAAGTGCGGACAGGAAAAAGTGCGGACAGGAAAAGTGCGGACAGAAAAAGTGCGGACAGGAAAAAGTGCGGACAGAAAAAGTGCGGACAGGAAAAAGTGCGGACAGACGGACAAAGCCGGCACAATAGTTTCCTTTTACAGAAAACTAAAAACAGGAAAATACATAAAAACGCCAAAATAAAAGCGTAAACATAAGAGGTCAGGTTCCCTATTTCCAGGTCGTCTGAAAATCGAAAGGTACATTTTGTAAAAAAATTTTTTAAGTTAAAAAAAATATGAGAGGCCATTTAGGAATACTGTTGGAATGGAAAGTGCATGTCACTAGGGATTGTACATTTTTTTTTTTGGTGCATACTTTTTATTTTCAATTTTCTTTAACAGATATATAGAGAGGAATGTTCTGTTCCATAACGGCTGTGAATAGAAATATCTGAATATAACTTTTTCATTGATAAAAAAAGGGGGAATTTTGATACTGAAAGGATGAAAATTTGAGGTCCAATGATAATATTATAAAGTTATAATTACCCTGCTATTTAACATTTAAAGGAATGTTGCAAACATATAAGAGAAATGTTCTGTTTTGTAAAGGGTTTTGATAGAAATATTTGAATATAATTTTTTCAATTATAAAAATAAGGGGAATTTTAACACTGAAAGGATGAAAATTTGAGGTCCAATGATAATATTATAAAGTTATAATTACCCTGCTATTTAATATTTAAAGGAATGTTACAAATATATAAGAGAAATGATAAGTTTTGTAAAGGATTTTAATAGAAATATTTGAATATAACTTTTTCATTGATAAAAAAGGGGGAATTTTAACATTGAAAGGATGAAAATTTGAGGTCCAATGATAAATTATAGTTATAATTACCCTGCTATTTAACATTTAAAGGAATGTTACAAACATATAAGAGAAAAGGGTTTTGATAGAAATATTTGAATATAACTTTTTCAATTATAAAATAAGGGGAATTTTAACACTGAAAGGATGAAAATTTGAGGTCCAATGATAATATTATAAAGGCTATTTTTAAAGGAAACAAATATATAAGAGAGATGAAAGAAATATTTGAATATAACTTTTAAATTGATAAAAAGGGAATTTTTTGAAAGGATGAAAATTTTAAAATGAAATGATAGAATTATAAATCTATAATAAACCTGAAAGTTTTATTTTCACTTCTTTTTAAAGAAATATATATATACAGAAATGTTCTGTTTTGTGGAGGCTTTTAATAGAAATATTTGAATATACATTTTTAATTTATAAATAAGGGGGAATTTTAACCTAGCTGGAATGAAAATGTTAAGCTCGAATGATAATATTATCAAGTTACAATCAACCTGCTATTTAACAATTAAAGGAATGTTACAAATATAAGAGAAATGTTAGGTTTTGTAAAGGCTTTTAATAGAAATAGTTGAATATAACTTTTAACTGATAAAAAAGGGAAATTTTAATCTAGAATGAATGATAATTTGAAGTGCAATGATGATGCTATAGATCTATAATCAACCTGAAATATAGAAATATTTGAACAGAACTTTTTAATTGATAAAAAGAGGAAACTGAACCTTGATGAAATGAAAATGTTAAATTCCAATGACAAAATGATAAATTCATTTGTATATAATATATTTTTTTATATCTAGTATATATATATATAATCAAATACATAATTCTCCATTTCTCTGAAGCATCAACATTTAAAAATATCTTTGTGTTTGTGCGTGTGTATGTGTATGTGTATGAGAGAGAGAGAGAGAGAGAGAGAGAGAGAGAGAGAGAGAGAGAGAGAGAGAGAGAGAGAGGCAAACTTCCTTCAGCAATTAGCACGTGTCTATGTACCATCTAACGAAGGCTTCTTATCGTGAGCTGTGAAACACCAAATAATTCTAATTCTTCTTCTTCTTCTTCTTCTTTTCTTCTTCTTCTTAGAGAAAGGAAGACGTGTTTGCGTATATGGTCTTTTTCTCTGAAATGAAAAGCCCTTACAATTATAAACTGAAGAGAAAGAGAGAGAGAGAGAGAGAGAGAGAGAGAGAGAGAGAGAGAGAGAGAGAGAGAGAGAGAGAGAGAGAGAGAGAGAGAGAGAGGTTTGTGTACATTATTTCCCTACGATAAAAAAAAACCCTACAAATATCAACTGAAAAGAGAGAGAGAGAGATCGCCAGGGTAAGAGAGAGAGAGAGAGAGAGAGAGAGAGAGAGAGAGAGAGAGAGAGAGAGAGAGAGAGAGAGAGGAGGCCATGTTTGCATACGCCATAACGTAGGTAATTATAAGCTGAGAGAGAGAGAGAGAGAGAGAGAGAGAGAGAGAGAGAGAGAGAGAGAGAGAGAGAGAGAGAGAGAGAGAGAGAGAGGAAGTCAAGGTTCCCAACATAATCTATTTCCCTAAAGTGAAAACAATCTTAAATTCTCCAATTTTTTATAAATCAAAAGGACCGAGATGAGAGAGAGGAGATCTCATTTAGAGGGCGGAGATCTCTCTCTCTCTCTCTCTCTCTCTCTTTCAGTTTAGAGAGAGAGTTTTTTGAGAGAGATTAGACACAAACTCTCTCTCTCTCTCTCTCTCTCTCTCTCTCTCTCTCTCTCTTTCAAGGTTTTTAACATAATCTTTTTCCTAATTATGTACAAAACAATCTTAAATTCTCCTCTTTTTTCTCTAGTTTCTATCTTTATGGTACACAAACCATGAGATGATCCTTTCTCATTCTCCTTATTTATTCTGCTTTATCTCATAATCTTTTAGATATTGGTGGAGACGTTTCCTCTCGTCTTAGGGGAGAGACAATTCTTCTCACTCTCTCTCTCTCTCTCTCTCTCTCTCTCTCTCTCTCTCTCTTACTAGAATTTATTTCTGCATTACAGGTTAAAATGTGGTTTTTGATCTCTCTGTCGAAACTTATTTTTGTCGCATCATGAGTGAAATCTCTCTCTCTCTCTCTCTCATAATAATCTCTCTCTAATAATAATAATAATAATAATAATAATAATAATAATAATAATAATAATAATAATAATAATAATAATAAAGGGTAATCCCCAATCATTAAAATTTACTTCATCTCCTTTTAACCCCGAAATGGAAAATCTAAAATTCACCTCCTCTTTTTCCTCTCTCCTTTTAAGTCTCGAGTCTTCCATTTATCTTACAGTTGCGTGTCCTTATTTTTCTTTCCTCAGGCGAATAAGGCAATCTCATCCGGTCTCCAAAATGGCGGGTCTCTTACGCGGCGTGCGTTATTATCCGCGCATTAGACTTGCATTCTCATCCGGAAATTTATTTTCCGGATCGGCGAGGAGACGCTATTCAACCGTTTATTTTCCTGGATTTTTTTGCGGATCCGTTTTTGCCGTTTTGAGGAATTCTCCCCCCCACCCCCAATCCACATCCCCATTCCCACAGTGACCAGATTTGGTGAATAGCAGCACCATTTTGCATTAAATGGGCCTCGCTGGCCCCGCTGTCGAACATCTCCAAAGTTCCAGAGGTCCTTTGTTCCTCACAGAGTTGGACTGTGGAACAGCCTCCCTGAGGACCTTTATTCCTCACACTGTTGGACTGTGGAACAGCCTCCCTGAGGACCTTTATTTCTCACAGAGTTGGACTGTGGAACAGCCTCCCTGAGGACCTTTATTTCCTGGAACAGCCTCCTGAGACCTTTATGGACAGAGTTGGAACAGCCTCCCTGAGGACCTTTACCTCACAGAGTTGTTGAACAGCCCCTGAGGACCTTTACACAGAGTTGGACTGTGGAACAGCCTCCCTGAGGACCTTTATTCCTCACAGAGTTGGACTGTGGAACAGCCTCCCTGAGGACCTTTATTCCTCACAGAGTTGGACTGTGGAACAGCCTCCCTGAGGACCTTTATTCCTCACAGAGTTGGACTGTGGAACAGCCTCCCAGAGGACCTTTGTTCCTCACACCGTTGGACTGTGGAACAGCCTCCCAGAGGTTCTTTATTCTTCACATCGTTGGACTGCGAAACAGCCTCCCTACTGAAGATGTCTTGCAATTGGAACTACCCTAATGCTATTCTGCTTGCATGTTAATACATTTTTATCTATTAATCTATTTTTTATTTCTTAATAAGTGAGATCTCTCCATTCTGTATTTCCCTTTACCTCCTCTTACTTCTTCCTAATGAACACCATATTCTTTGGAAGCTTGAACTCCAAGTCAATGGCTCCTGTGGTGGGCTTGTTCCATATGAATAGATTTCACCTTTCGAATAATAATAATAATAATAATAATAATAATAATAATAATAATAATAATAATAATAATAATAATAATAATAATAATAATAATAATCATACGTCGATATTATTCTCTGAACAGAAAGATTTAGCTACAAATATCTACATCAATATCATTCCCTGATTTGAAAGATTAATAAGCATTAACATATGATCAAAATAAGTCATATCTTTGCATTAATAAGCATTCATGTAGGATGGAAACAAATCATATCTTTGGATATTTAAACAAAATAAATCATATCTTTGGACATTTAAACAAAGGCTGCAGAGAACGACAGAGCGAGGCATTGGAAGTAAACAGACTTCTTGACAGACCTCGACAGGAAGCGACGCAAGAAAAACAAGCCGATAAAATTAAGGCTTCTTCCGGTTCATTTTGGGATCTTTTACTCCTGCTGACGATCGAAAACAGACCAAATGAATTTAAATTTGGGATGTTGCACCTGTTTGGCTTTCCCCGAGAGAGAGAGAGAGAGAGAGAGAGAGAGAGAGAGAGAGAGAGAGAGAGAGAGAGAGAGAGAGAGAGAGAGAGAGAGAGAATGTTTAAACTTATTTTAGCTCGATCATTCAGTATTATCCTCAGTTAACAGAGAGAGAGAGAGAGAGAGAGAGAGAGAGAGTTTAAACTTATTTTAGCTCAATCATTCAGTAATATTCTCATTTAAAGACAGAGAGAGAGAGACAGAGAATTTTTTCAATATTATTTTATCTTCATCATTTGAGTAATATTCTCATTTAAACAGAGAGAGAGAGAGAGAGAGAGAGAGAGAGAGAGAGAGAGAGAGAGAGAGAGAGAGAGAGAGAGAGAAAAATTATTTTCCTGCTTATGATCCTTTGGGCTTGGTGACAGGTGTGGGTCCCTGGGGTAGGGGAGAAGGTTGGGGTGGGTGAGGGAGAGAGGTTATTGCAAGAGCTTCTTATTGAAAAGCAAAAGTGGAAATTGCTTTCTTTTCTCTTTCTCCTTCATTTGTTCCTTTCCCTTTCTCTCTTGTTGTGACAGGAGGAGAGAGAGAGAGAGAGAGAGAGAGAGAGAGAGAGAGAGAGAGAGAGAGAGAGAGAGCCATTCTCTTTTTCTCTGTCTTATTGGGGCAAGGATACCAAGTTTCGTAAACATTTTTCGACTTCAAAGGAATAAATAGGATAAAAAAAATTATGAATAATAATTGAAATAAATGTGAATAAAGGTGAATAAATCTTAAAAAAAAAACATAAAAACACAAAAGACAGAAATGCATAATAATGTATTGAAAAAAAGTAAACCAAACAAATAGAAACGAACAAATAAAAAGAAAATAAAAAATAAAAAACTGAAAATAAAAAAATATGATATACTTTACTTAACAAAACGAGAATCTGACCTAATTATTTGTTTCCTAATCTTTTGTTTAAGTAAATTCACTCAAAAGCAAAGGCCGTTTGGAGGGTAAAACTATCACCCTTTTTCCTGCCCAGGCCGGAATGGAGAAGAAACGCGTAAAAGGGTTATTATTATTATTATTATTATTATTATTATTATTATTATTATTATTATTATTATTATTATTATTATTATTCTCCGAAGGGGGTTAGTGCCGTCAGTGCTTACTTGAGGTTCTTAGCAGCGTTCCTTCGGCCCCTAGCTGCAACCCCTTTCGTTCATTTTACTGTACCTCCTTTCATATTCTCTTTAATCCATCTTACTTTCCTCAACCCTCTCCTAACAATTGATTCACAGTGCAACTGCTTAGAGGTTTTCTTCCTGTTACACCTTTCAAACCTTTCACTCTCAATTTCCGTTTCAGCGCTGAATGACCTTACAGGTCCCACTGCTTGGCCTTTGGCCTAAATTTTATATTCAATTCAATTATTATTATTATTATTATTATTATTATTATTATTATTATTATTATTATTATTATTCAGAAGATGAATAATATTAATGGAACAAGCCTATCAAAGGGGTCATTGACCTGAAATTCAAGCTTCCAAAGAATATGTCGTTCATTTGGGAGAAGAAGGAAGTAACAAAACGTAATAGGAAATACAGAAAGAAGTTCTCAGTAACTGAGGAGAAAAAATAAATGAAAGAATTAATTAACAAATAGATAAAAATGTAAGTAAAGTATAAAATACGAAGAGACTTTCCTGACCTCTTCAGTAGGGAGACTGTTCCACAATCCAACGGAGTGAGGAATCAAGAAGTTTTGACAGAGAGGCACATTTTCTGCATATTCGTGGTATTGCTGTTCAGCAAACCTGGTCACTCTCGGCAGGAAAAGGGGACCAGGGATCGACTGCACTAAATTAACCAAAAAACACTGGACCATCATGAATAAAAAATGGTTAACCTAACCAAATGCTAATATAGGAACTGGTAAACCAACCATTTCAATAAAACACAAACCAAAATGTTGTTGCTCACCTTAGCTAAACAGGAAATAGGTTGGCATTTGACTTGAATAAGTAAATGAGATATTAGGTCAAAAGGTCAGGCATCCAGGCAATTAAAGGAATTCTAGGTCATGGAGGTCATCGCTCTGAGGATGAGAAGGAACTCTAGGTCAGACAAAGTCATCCCACCAGGTAAATGCAGGTATAGTAGTTAGCCAGATTTAGCTATTCAGCGATAGAAAATAGCAACTGGGGTTACTGTCAATAATTTGGGTAATAAAGGAAGTAGGGATGTCTTGAACTAATTAGAAAGCAAAAATAATATAAAAGTTATAAAAAAATAAATATTACCAAACTGAAACAAAAATCCTGTAATTCACAAATAAATAATCATGTTACAAAAACATACTATACTGTATTTGTCAAAAGTATTTACCGCTGGTGCACTACAAAAAAATCATTACAAAAAACAAACAAGTAAATAGTGCGCCGAACTTTCTTCTGCGCAATCGAGTTTTCTGTACAGCCGCTACAGCACTTAATCAAGGTCACCTGGTGGCTGGCTGTATGAAACTTTAACCACGGCCCTATATCGTTGCCAGATGCACAATCATGGCTAACTTTAAACATAAATAAAATAAAAACTGCTGAGGCTAGAGGGCTGCAATTTGGCATGTTTGATGATTGGAGGGTGGATGATCAACATACTAATTTGCAGCCCTCTAGCCGCAGTAGTTTTTAAGATCTGAGGGCGGACAGAAAAAGTGCGGACAGAACAAAATGCGGACAGAAAAGTGCGGACAGAAAAAGTGCTGACAGAAAAGGTGCTTACAGAAAAAAGTGCGGACAGAAAAAAGTGCAGACAGAAAAATTGCGGACAGGAAAACGCACGGACAGAAAAAAGCGCGGACAGAAAAAGTGCTTCCACAAAAAAGTGCGGACAGAAAAAAGTGTGGACAGAAAAAGTGCTGAAAGAAAAAAAGCGCGGACAGAAAAAAGTGCTGACACAAAAAACGGACAGAAAAAATGCGGACAAAAAGTGCTGGCAAAAAAAGTGCTGACAGAAAAAGTGCTGACAGAAAAAGTGCGGACAGAAAAAGTGCTCACACAAAAAGTACAGAAAAAGTGTGGACAGAAAAAGTGCTGAAAGAAAAAAAGCGCGGACAGAAAAAGTGCTGACACAAAAAAATGCAGACAGAAAAAAAATGCGGACAGAATTAAGTGCTGACAAAAAAAAAAGTGCTGACAGAAAAAGTGCTGACAGCAAAAAAAAAAAAAAAATGCGGACGGAAAAAATTGCGGACGGACAGACAAAGCCGGCACAATAGTTTTCTTTTACAGAAAACTAAAAATAAAGAATAATTCAGGCAACAATTCAAAGACTATTTTATAAGCAAAGTGGATACGCAGCTTCAATACAATAATGAAATGCATTTGTATTATTACAATAATGGCTCTTCGCGTCTCATACGTAATGTTCTTGAAGTTCTACGACGCTTGAATTTAATTGCAATATCCCGAGGAAGAAGGTAATGAGAGAGAGAGAGAGAGAGAGAGAGAGAGAGAGAGAGAGAGAGAGAGAGAGAGAGAGAGAGAGAGAGAGAGAGAGAGAGGAAGCCAGAAGTTTGCGTACATAATCAATTTCCTTAGAGAGAGAGAGAGAGAGAGAGAGAGAGAGAGAGAGAGAGAGAGAGAGAGAGAGAATTTTTGCTAACG
>NC_089777.1:16836536-16856536 GCF_040412425.1 Macrobrachium rosenbergii | reverse complement strand
CGTAGTCCAGGACGTGGGGCTCCACTGTCGTGAGGCTGCAGATCCTGTCGTAAAGAGTGGCCATCGGCAGCCTCTCCTGGGGGTTCTTTGACCAGCAGGAGAGCATGATGCGGTACATATCCGGAGGACACCGCTCAGGGCAGCTCAGCATCCTTCCCGCCGTAATTTGAGTGATGACCTTTGCGTGTTCAGACAGAGAAAGAGAGATAGAAAGAGAGCATGTATCAGTTTAGAAGACCTTATATATTCCACGACTACATCTAACAATGCTTGGTTTTTAACAACGAAGACACACGGGGCAGCCCAGCTATGGTCCTGATCGAGCCCAGGCACGAAGGAGAAGGTTGGTTGGGGGCTTAACAACGAAGCGGACGAACGGTTATACAAGCTAGGAAGAAAATAAACAGAAGCAGGAGGAAAATTCCAGAGTTTAGCAGTAGATGAAAAGAGATAGTCAGTGAATAGAGTCACATGCATATATCTGGGAAGAGGTTGCCAGTCGGGTATTATAGGGTCGCCGGAGAGGTAGCATAGAGTACTAAATCACAAAACACACACACACACACACACACACACACACAACACACACACAAACAAAGCATCTATTTGGAAACTCTTACCTCTTGGTTCGTATAGCCGTACCAGGGCTGTTTTCCGCCCGTGAAAATCTCCCACAGAACGACACCAAAACTCCAGATGTCAGACTCGATGGTGAAGCGTCTGTACAGGATGCTCTCAGGAGGCATCCATCTCACTGGGAGCAGAGTTCGACCTCCGAACTGCAAAGAGGAAGAAAAAGAAGTAAAATAAACAGAGTTTGCTAGATATGAAAGTAGATGAGAAAACAAGCTGATTGATGCAAAAGTGACAGGAGTGGCTGGAGATACACCTAATCATTATCTAATTGAAGGTGCAAAGAAGAAGGAGAAAAAATAAACAGAGTTTATTGGGTTTATTAGGTTTTATCAGCGAAGAAGGGAGAACAAGTCGATGGAGGCAGTAGTGAGAGCAGTGGGTGGAGGTATATCTGATCATTATTAAGTTCAAACACAAATTGATGTTAGAGAATATAGAAAAAACTAGTGCAAAATACCTGTGTCTTATCAAAAACAGTATATAATATATAAAAAATTAAACAGTTTGCTAGATAACTTGAAAGTAGATGAGAGAACAAGTTGATGTATGGAATGGTGAGAGGAGTAGCTGGATGTACATCTGATCACTATCAAGTTGAATGTAATGTTGAAATAGACTGAAGTTAGAGAGAAATACAAAAACACTGTAGTAAAATAGTCGAGGCTTATTTAAAATAGTATGTAATATATATTTCAGCCTATATGGCAAGCATCATTCAGAATTACAAGGCCATGTTAAAGTTAGAGCATATTACATTCTTAATAAAAACGAACCTGAATCCAGCAGACATCCCAGTCTGCTCTCTCTCCATACTATCAGTATTACAACGCCATGGTAATGTACGAGTTTATTACACTTAATAAAAGGTGAACCTGAATCCAATAGATATCCCAGTCTGCTCTCTCTCACTCTCTCTCTCTCCCTCTCTCTCTCTCTCTCTCTCTCTCCCCTCACGGCATTTCTATTGAAAGCCAATAAATACATCTTTCTCGTTACTAATAAACCTCTGTGGTCGAAATTAAGCTCTCCACTCGAGAACAATGAAGGCGGGTAATCTCCTTTAATGAGAAGTAATGACTCACACGAGAAGTGCAATAAAACTGTAGTCCTTTCTCCCTCCCCCACTCGACCATTCCTCCTCCTCCTCCTCCTCCTCCCCATTCCTCCTCCTCCTCCTCCTCCTCCTATGACCAATCCCTTCCAATCCTACCCCCGGCCTCAATCCTCAATCACAGGGACACCCTAACAATTCCCATTATATTCCAGCATACACTTTCTTTTGCCTGGAACCAGTGATGAAAAGGCTATTTCTTTGTAAGCTGGGGTTTACGCCGTCCAGTTTGCTATTATATTTTTCTTCTTCTTCTTATTTTTCTTCTGAGTTTTATATAGTCATTTGTTCGTCAGTCTCTCTAGAAGAATATTTAGCAAGAAGAGGACTTTACTGAACACGTCCAAGACGAAGATAAAAGATGTCTTGTTATCGTGACTTATTTTTGGTTATTTTTATCAATTCTGAGCGTCTCTGTACGTCGGTTGGCCGAGTTCAAAGGCCACACTAGGCCTCTTGCTTCTTTTCACATTTAGGAGGCTTTTGGAGATTTGCAGAGCTAACTATGCTGGCATAAGGGCAACTTAATCTGAAACAACCACCACCAAACTAATTCTGAGCTTTTTAGTTTTCTGTAAAAGAAAACTGTTGTGCCGTCTTTGTCTGTCCGTCCGCACTTTATTCTGTCCGCACTTTTGTCTGTTTGCATTTTTTTCTGTCTGCACTTTTTCCGTCCGTCCTCAGATCTTAAAAACTACCGAAGCTAGAGGGCTGCAAATTGGTATGTTGATCATTCACCCTCAATTCATCATACATACCGAATTGCAGCCCTCTAGCCTCAGAAATTTTCATTTTATTTAAGGTTAAAGTTAGCCATGATCGTCGTATGGCAACGCTATAGGACAGGTCACCACCGGGCCGTGGTTAAAGTTTCTTAATTCGGAGCGTCTCTCGTAGGTTGGGCCGAGTCTGAAGGCCACACCAAGCCTCTTCCTTACTTCCAAACTTAATTTTAACCAACCACCACCAAACTAATTAGGAGTTTTTGTTTATTTTCATCAATCGAAGCGTCTTTGTGGGTTGGTAGGACCGAGTCTAACATACACGCCAGGCCTCTTACTTCTTTTCACACCTAGGAAACCTTTGGAGAAGCACCTGTGCTGGCATAAGGCCAGATTAATCTGAACCAACCACCATCATACTAAGTCGTTAACAAATGACAGGTTTTTCGTCGTCCGTACATCTTCCAGAAACACTGAGAAACACCCACGGACTTTCTAGACCTTGAGAAATACCTAGACTCGAGTGCAAGGGACAGACCAGACCCACTCTCTCGATTAAAAAGGAAAAGGACCATCGTACAAAATAAAAGAAGGAATGAATGGAAAAAAGAGAAAAGAAACGTGAGGAAAACTTATTAAAAAATGGACGAGAGACGTTGTCCTTTTTTCACGAAGTGGCGAGTCTCCGCACACAGGCTAAATTCCGCCTAACGAGAACCTTCCATCATTAGTAAGTACTTTCCAGGAATTAATTCTGCGGAGTGGGAAGGATTACCCTGCTCGTCGTGTTCGTCTTAATGCAAAATGTTTCTACTTGGGGAGTGGGAGAAAGTCTATAGCTGGGAAATCTTACGAGGAAATGAAAATGAAATACTCTGATTAAGTATTTCTTTCTAGCTTATGAGAGGTGAAGAAATATGATATTCGTCTGGTGACTCGGATGTATTGAGAGAGAGAGAGAGAGAGAGAGAGAGAGAGAGAGAGAGAGAGAGAGAGAGAGAGAGAGAGACTACAAGAAATATTCAACATTCATATAATTCTTGCTCAAAGAAACAGCTGTTTTAACACACACACACACACACAGAGAGAGAGAGAGAGAGAGAGAGATTCACAGGAAAGAAATAAGACATACAAAGACTACAAAAAATATTCAAACAGAGAGAGAGAGAGAGAGAGAGAGAGAGAGAGAGAGAGAGATACAATTCACAGGAAAAGAAATAACGACATACAAAGACTACAAAAAATATTCAACACTCATATAATTCTTGCTCCAAGAAACAGCTGTCTTAACACCAAGTTAACCAATCAGCATTATCACCCCTTCAGGCAAGGAAGGAAAAAAAAAAAGACCTTTAATAAAAGATAAATATAAAAATCCTCAGATACGAACCTGATAGTAGTCGTTGGTGTAGACATCTCGGGACATTCCGAAATCGCCTATTTTCACGACCAAATTGGCACCGACCAGGCAATTTCTCGTGGCAAGGTCCCGGTGAACATAGTGCTGGGGGGGGGAAGACAGAATGATTTTATTATGCAGTCGAGGGAATACTTTATGATTGGGGAGATTTATATGTATGTATGTATGTATGTATGTATGTATGTATGTATGTATGTATGTATGTATGTATGTATATATATATATATATATATATTTATATGTCTATATATATATATATATACATACATATATATATATATATATATATATATATATATATATATATATATATATATATATATATATATATATATATATATATATATATATATATATATATATACATTTATATGTCTATATATATATATATATATATATATATATATATATATATATATATATATATATATATATATATATATATATATATATATATATATATATATATACAAATACGCTCTGTTGTTATTCACCTTAATGACTAAATACTTGAATGCTTCTGCTTTTTAAAACATAATCTTACATTCGTATTCAGATCACCTAGCACAACTACCATCTTCACCTTCCAACCTAGCCCATCATAAAACTCACATTTCCCTTGAAAATTCTTTTCAATCTAATATATTTTGGTTACCTGTGCCCAAAACTCCACTACTAAACCTTAATTAACCCTTTACTCACCTGCGACGCCAGGTATTTCATGCCCGCAGCTATCTGCAGCGCCACCTGCAGGCAATCCATGACGGAGAGGGGCTCTGAGGCCGCGGGTTCCTCGCCAGACAGGAGGGCTACGTCCTCGTTGTGGCTCCTGAAGAAGAAGAGTTGAGCTCAGTTGAATATAGAATTTAGGAACGATGCGAAGCACTGGGACCCATGAGTTTGATCTATTCTCCCTTCGCCTGTTTCCAGCATCTGTTTGGCTTTAATCATTGTACATTCCTACATTGACTGGGCTTAAAATGAACCATTATTTCCCAAATACAAAATATTTTCTCCATTTGCAGTATCTGCAAAATCAGTTTTGTATTTTTGCAGATGCTGCAGTGTTCCATTTTAGGGCAGTATTGCTCCCGTCACATTTATAGCAAAATCTTCCACCAGACTAGGCAGCTTTTTAAGACACCAAGAAACAAACTTCCGGGTTTTCGACCAGTAACCAATGACTCTTGGTTTTATCCAAAGCATTCGAGTCTATATTCTGGTATTTAATTGAGTTTTTAATCTGCTGGTCAAAATCTAGTTATCTTATAGACTGGATAATGAAATAAAACTTGTGTCTACCTAGGAAACACAATAACACCAATATAACTCACAGTACAGATTGCTTAAAGTACCCTTGTCTCAAAATCTGTACAAAATCTATACATTTCACACACCCAATAGTCTGGTATCTAATTAGAATTTTCAATCAGCTGGTCAAGCTCCAATCAACTTACAGTATGGATAAATAAATGAAACATATGTCTAATGGCCTAGGAAACACAATAACACCAATATACCTCACAGTACAGGTTGCTAACAGTACCCCTGTCTCAAAATCTGCATAATATCTATATATTTCACAAACCCATCGAATCAACCTACAGTATGGATAATTGAATAAAACGTATGTCTATTGGCCTAGGAAACGCAATAACACCAGTATCACTAATGATGTAGCTCCCTCACAGTACCCTTGTTTCAGAATCTGTGCATTTTCGATACATTTCACACACCCTAAGGGGTATACACGTGACCAAACAGCAATTAAGGCGACCTGTCATCCGTACCAAATCTGTGGGAGGTCAGTTTATACTCGGATAAATCAAGCCACGATCTGTAAACGGGAAATTAATGTCTTTGGTCAGTCAAGGGTGTGTACCTGCTGTGATCATTGAAAGGGACACCATCTCATAATTTGCCAGGTATGGGTGTTGCTCAACCGTATGGTGACAGAGACAAAGTAATGGATTAGGAAATTAGTATTCAATAAGTGTTCAGTCAGGAGATGCTACTGATATATATATATATATATATATATATATATATATATATATATATATATATATATATAGATATATATACATATATATACAAATTAAATCACAATTAAACTAAATATCCATTTCAGTACAGTAGACTTTATCTGAATTCTGATCAGGAAGGCGTTACCACTCACAAAATATTATATTGCATGACAGTTGCAAAAATCAACAATAGCAACAACCTTTTCATTACAGAAATAAGCAACTACGACAACCAAAACAAAAGCATAGAAGATCAGGGACCTCCAGGAACCTTCCTCCAACACCAACCTTACCTGAGGTAATTATTGAGGTCCCCATGTTCCATATATTCGAAGACCATGAGGAGCGGGTCCGAATTGTAGCAGACGCCGTAGAAACTCACTATGTTCTTGTGGAGGAGATTGTTGAGCAGTTCCACCTCCCTCTCCAGTTCCTGACGGGCCTCCGGCCCCACGCTCTTCAGGGTTTTGACCTGAAGGAGGAGAGAGAGAGAGAGATAGAGAGAATGAGAGGGGAAAGTGGCAGGTCTTTCGTTTGGGTTGTGTGTGGCTAAAATGAACCATGATTTGCCAGTCTCTGATGTTTGGAGTGGACAATGGATTTGGGATCGATTCCGCGCTGTCATGAGCCTATATGAGAGAGAGAGAGAGAGAGAGAGAGAGAGAGAGAGAGAGAGAGAGAGAGAGAGAGAGAGAGAGAGAGAGGTCTTTCTTTTGGGTTGCGTATGCTTAAAATGAGACATGATTTCCGAATCTCGGAGAAAGTCTTTGGGATACGACACACACCTCAGATGAACTATGATTGGCTAACTGATATTGCCAAATCTAAGAAAGTTATTTTGACCTTCTGCGTAACTCATTGTTGTTTTGTGTGAGAGAGAGAGAGAGAGAGAGAGAGAGAGAGAGAGAGAGAGAGAGAGAGAGAGAGAGAGAGAGAAGAAAGTCCAATGACTGACGGAAAAATGACGCCAACAAACTTGGTCACGTATGGCAAGGCAAAAAGAATTCCTGGAGAACGATTGTAGAAACAGATTGCCAAGGGCCAGTGGGAGGAGAGGGACTGGAATACTTGATGGCCATCAGAGAAAGGAGTTGAGGGGAGTATAAAAGAAGAGAAAACCATGGATTTAAGGGACTACTTGACGAACACAACCGTCTCTCTTCATCAGGCAAGAATGCTGACGAATGTAGTCTGTGAGGACATTTCCTAAAGACAATTCTAGGTTTTGTTTATACGAAAATATTTAGTGATTTGTTTTTTTTTTCTGTGGAAGGGATCAGTCAGAATACTAATGGAGGATTTTACTGAACAGCATTAGCTCCTAATCTACTGTTGATGAATATTGCTTAAATTTTCAACAGTAAATTAGGAGCTACTGTTGATAATTTAAGCTACATTTTTAGCTAAATATAAATAAATACAGCTGAAATTTTAATTTTAATTGAATCTGCAAATGTAAAACCACATCACTGCAGGGATATCTAATGAATTGTTTTCGCCATAGGACAAAAATAATCTTAGAACGGACCAATAAGAATACAATTGAGGTTTTTAATTGAGAAAGCTTTAAACCTACTGTTGATAGAGAGACGTAAATCATTACTCTAAAAAAAAAAAAACCTGCAATGAAAAAACCCACATCTGTCAGAATCTACAACGATACGCAACTCGTTCCCTGCATCTTGTTATTCCGAAAAACTTATGAGCTGGAGGAATAATATAAAGAGGAGAAAACGCAGCAGAAAGAGGGAAAGGATGAAAGAGAAAGAAAGGGAAAAGATGGTCATCGAATGGGGAAGAGGAAGAAGGAGGAAAAGAAGGAAAAGATAAGAACGGGGTTGTAAAGGAAACATAAGAGTCTAACAGACTATTCCTGCAAAATACTTTCCCCATCGCGGCGACCCTGATGGCTTCCTCGTTTTTGGAAAATTTCCACTAATTCCACTTTCTTTTCTCTTTCACTCGTTTTCTCTGTTGGTTGTGCAGAGTTCAGAGGTCCAAGCCAGGGCTCTTATGCCCTGCAATACTTTACTTTACCGTACAGTTTTAATTTTTTTTTTTTTGTACAGGATTATTGCAAATTTACACAAATTCCACTTTCTTTGTCTAGACAGAGATAAGAGAAAGTTTGTCTAGATAAGTCTGTCTGGACAGAGATGAAGGAAAGTTTGTCTGGACAAAGATAAACGAAAGTTTGTCTAGATAAGTCTGTCTGGACAGAGATGAAGGAAAGTTTGTCTAGACAAAGATAAACGAAAGTTTGTCTAGACAAGTCTGTCTGGAGAGAGTAATGGAAAGTTTGTCTGAACAGAGATAAAGGAAATTTGTCTGGACAGAGATGAAGGAAAATTTGTTTGGACAAGTCTGCCTAGACAAGTTTGTCTAAACAGATAATAAGGAAAGTCTGTCTGGACATAGATAAAGGAGAGTCTGTCTGGACAGGTATAAAGGAAAGACTGTCTGGACAAAGATAGAGGAAAGTTTGTCAGGACAGAGATAAAGGAATGTTTGTCAGGACAGTGCTATAGGAATGTTTGTCTAGACAGGGCTACTGTCTATAATAAACTTCCTAAACAAGAGGAAAGAAGTGTAACTTACTGCAACCTGCGTAGTCCTTCCCCAGCCTTCTTCCAAGATGCCGAGGTAGACCCTGCCAAAAGCCCCTTCTCCGAGCTCTGACACAAATTTCACCTTATCTCTGGGAATGACACGAGCCTGATAGAGGAGAATTGATTGAAATGTTTAGTAAAAAAATAAATAAAAATATGCTGCATACTGGGATAAGAACTTTTTTTTTGGCATATGGTCCAATACTGATTTTTGATGGGATACTTGTAAGAGCATGCCCACACTGACTCAGGGCCAGCTCATTTTTAAAGAATTTGTTGTAAATTAACTTAAATAAATTTAATTTACCATTAAATTCTTTATATATATATATTATATATATATATATATATATATATATATATATATATATATATATATATATATATATATATATATATATATATATATATAATATTGCTATAACAAAAGCAGCAAAAATGAACAACAATCTAGTACAGTATACCAGAGTCTGTAAGACATGATATGAAACTTCGAAAGCGTAACCTACTCCACAACTCCCATTACCACTGCTCCGAAATTCCCCTCATCTGAGGTTTCATTTATCTATTTCACAGCTCACAACTCCTGCTATCACCACTAGGAGTCCTCTAACTCACCTGAGGTTTGGACGGAGTAATGGCGGTGCCGTTGCCGATGTACTCAGGGTTTTCGACCAGCCTGTCAGCACTGAGAGGCATCAGCTCGTGCGCCTGAAGCCCCTCCGTCTTCTTCTGGCAGTCGTCGTCCCTGCACAGGCACCCACTGCTTCTATTACTACCTCCTCATTCCACAAGGGTGGGGGAAAAGTATGGGGAGGGGACGGCAAGTATGCAGGGGTAAGGGTGATGGGAGGGTTGCCTTGAGAGGGGCTGGGCAGTTGGTGATCTTAGTTAAATTATTTTTTGTATGTTGGGTTGACAGGAAGGTTGAACATAATGGGATTCAAGAACATCAATGTAGAGTTGTGGTATGAAGGTTATGTAGGGTTGACAGGAAGGCTGAATATAGTAGGCTTTAAGAGCACCAGTGTTGTATGTAGGGTATGTAGGGTTGATGGGAGAGTCTGACAATATAGGGTTTAAGAGCATAAGTGTAGATCTGTGGCATGTAGCTCATGCTGGGTTGACAGGAAGGTTGAGCACAATAGGGTTTAAGAGCATCACTGTAAATTTGTGGTATGTAGGCTATGTAGGGTTGACAGAAGAGTTGAGTATATGAGGATTTAAGAGCATAATTGTAAATTTGTGGTATGTGGCTTATGTATGGTTGAAGGGAGGATTGAGCATAATAGGATTTAAGAGCATCAGTGTAGAGTTGTGGTATGTACGTTATGTAGGCTTGACAGAATGGTTGAACGTGATTGGATTTAAGAGCGTAAGTGTAGTAAGAAGGATATTTAGGTCCCCAGCAGGACTTGAAAACAAGACAATGACGACAGGATGGGTAATGTTATTGGGAAAGTTATATGCAGTATGTAGGATTGATGAGTGAATTCATTAAAATAGGGTTTAAGAGCATCAAAGTAGTACGAGAAAGGGCATTTGGGTTCTTTGTAGGACATGAAGTAAGGACAGGATCCATAGCAGGACACTGGGGCATAATAGGACTTAGGGGCATCAATAGAGTAGGAGGAAGGACATTTGGGTTCTTAGTAGGACGTTAGGTAGGGAGAGCATCCTTAGCAGGACACTGGGGAAGGACATTGACAATTTATAAATATATATATATGCAAATCAGCTAACTGTAAATTCCTGAGCTGGGAATATTGTGGAAGGACAAATGTCCCTCTGTGTCCCCAGAGGCGATTTAAAAGACTTCTGTCAGGTTCTTGACAGGCAATTGGTACTCACACATGAACAACAAGAGAGAACTATTATTCAAATCTAATGTAAGAGTGAAAAGACTTAATGTTTATGAGAAAAAAACTGAAAGATGAATAAACAGGAAAATGATCGAGGAATTAAGTGAGTAATGACAAAATAAGTTTGTCCAAATCGGATGAAATTCAGAGAACAGAATGCAAGGAGACTTATAACCAACGAAAGAAAATGATGTTGAACAGGAAGAACATGAAACGGAAAATAAGATGAAATAAAAACGGCGATAGCCTAGTAAAACTTAATTCAAAAAAAGAATGGAAAAATAGGTATTTAAATTAAAGGACACTACTGGAACATATCTCAACAAAGGAACAGAGAGAGGAAAGGGAAGCAAATTCAAAGTAATAACTCGAAATGACAGACATAATTGACGTCAATTTTCTCCGTTTTCCATATGCATATGAAGTGCGGATTTTATTTTCCTAAAAAAAAGTCCTTTTTCTTCTTTATGTGGTATGGAATAAGAATAACACTCGAGAATTTAAGAAAGGAACACATTCATATTCTTGAACCCCAATGAAAATTCTTATGACTGAATATTAATATTAACAACTACAACATACAACATACAACTCACATTCAAGTTTTCGAAAGTCCACAGAATTCATATCAAGGCTTCAAACATAATTAAATCTTTTGTTTACATTTCTGGGTAACAGGGATAGGAAAACGGCAATTCTTATTGCCAGAAACTAATATTCATTCATCTGGGTTTTTCATTTGATCTCCAAAAATTACTTTTTTGGTTGACATTTTTGGGTAACACGAAAGGGAAAAGCGTAGTTCTTGTTACCAGAAACCAATATTTATTCATCTGAGTTTTCTCCGTAATCTCTAAAAATTCCTTTTTAGCGCTCGTTTCTTTGTAGCAGTTACTGTAAACCTTTTTTCCCAGTCTATTCATATTCTATTTTTGCTTTAATTTCCCAAGATAATTTTGAGCTCATCAGAATTCATACTTTTCAAAATGTCTTGACTTGTACGTTGGCATGATGACACTTTTTTGTTATGTATAGCAGCATTTACTAGGAAAAAACATCGATTCTTTATATATATATATATATCAGTTGCAAAGTTTGAATTTTCTGTTCCCTCATACTCATCTATTTATCACCTTTTCCTGGAACTTGTCTCTCTATCCAGGCTGACTTCCCTTTGGAAACCTTCTGAGTTTATATCAGTCTGCTGACTCTACTCATAAGAGTTTTCAGCCGAAGATTTAAAGAACCAACATAATTTCATCTTATAAGAACCAGGATCTTAACATCACCTTAGAAAAGTCACAGCTTCTCCATTCTTTGAATCTGCGTGTCAGCAAAGTCAGCCGAGCTAAGATAATTAACTAAATTAATGAACTATTGTGAACCTGGGGCATATTTCTCTACTTTGAAGTAGACTTTTATATATAAAATTAATCCTTTATTCACCCAATTAAAACCTTGGCTCGGGCTTCTTGGAACACGAGTTACGAGAAACTGTTTCAGAAAGAATTCTCAGGTAATTTAAGATCACTTTAAACATTTTCCCCGAGGCTGGTCGACTAAAAATGACTAATAGTAACAATGAGTAACTAGCAACAGCATCATTTTTTACTCAGGTTTTAATGGGTAGGAGATTAAACTCTATTTAAAAAGTTAGACTGGTGGGCTGCGTCTTACAGATAAGATAACTATGTCAAAGGTATACTAGACAGGATTAGAAAGATTTAACTTTGCTATTCATAATTTCTGAGTATGGAGCCATTATCCAGAATAAAGATGACATATAAATTTTCCTGGAAGCTTTTACCACAAGAAGGCTAACTTTCCCTAACAGACTTCTAAGTTTTACACCTTCTAAAGTTAGTGATCTTAACTGCTTTTAGCCGCCTAAATATAAAAGACAGTCTTTATTTACCATATTACAAGCCTTAGTATGAATAAAGTGATAACATAACATAGACACAATCTGCAATAATTGATTGGTAGGTAATGCCCCTAGGTACTTATAGCTGTGATATTAAAGAACAGAAGGCGAATTTAACATACTAAAACTTCTCGAATTAGAAATATATAAACAGTCAATTATATCCTCATAGCATCTTAGTTGTTGACACCAGTCAAATGTTAGCTGTATCTGTCTGTCAATGTGAGAACTGATTCTTGTGGTACAAAAGGAGGACCCAGTTAGTATGGAGAAATGTCACCTTTACGTTTGATAAACAGATTAGTTACTGGTGAATAAATGCGATTTGTTTTTTGGTTATGCAGTAGCATCTGACCTAAGATATTATTATTATTATTATTATTATTATTATTATTATTATTATTATTATTATTATTATTATTATTATTATTATTATTACTTAAGAGAAACCCTATTCATACGGAACAAGCCCACAGAAGCCACTGATTTGAAATTCAAGCTTCCAAAGAATATTACAGTGTTCATTTGAAAGAAGTAACAGAATGTAATAGGAAATACAGAAAGAAGTGATCAATTATTAGAAAATTAAAATTAATATAAATCAGCAAAGTAATAAATAAATGTTACGAAATTCTGTAAATTTGGAATCCCAGATTTATTGCCGGTCCATAAAAATAAAAATAATCCCTCTCATTCAGAGTACGAAGGAAGTGTCATTTCGAACAATATTGTACAGTATCGAGAATAGATGGTAATAAGCTTGACGTATTTTAGTCATATAACCTTTACTCTATGCTGGACTCCTTGTAGTAATATAGTTTTCTATGATCATTAACGAAATATAAGTTTAATAAGAAAAAAGGGAGATTTAAAATGGAGATACATCTCGAAAGAAAAATAAAAATTTCCTAATTGAAGAGCCAGACTTTGAGTGTACAAAGATTCTACAGATTTCAAAGAAGAAACTAAGTTTTTTTTTTATACATAATTACGGTTCATTTAAAATTCTAAGTCGAGAATGTGACGTTAATTTTGCCGCCATTTTCTCATGGAAAGTTTTGTTATTTAAAACACTTTTGAAAATGTGATATTTTACTCTAGATCAGATTTAGATCAGAATGTGGCACTAGACTCTTTACTTATGACTGAAATATGTGTATTGAAACCGTTTTCCGTACTGTTCTATTGGCTGCGAAAAGAAATTTATATATGAAACATTGCAAAAGTCTAAAACATTTCAACTGAGACTTGGGAGATGCTACGCAAAGTCTGATAGCCTGAGAAGAATAATATCCGTCTATCTAACAACACTAACGTGGAACTGTGGCATCGTCAACAGCGGCGAAACTGTGACACATCGCCTCAGGTCAGGTGTGACACTTACATGAAGGTGATCTGGAAGGGCGAATCCGGGCAAGGGTCATTGTCCATACCGGGTCGTCCTCGCTTCCCGAGGACGTTCCTCAGCACGACCAGGACCAGGGTGACCCCGAAGACCAGAATGCCCGCGGAGATGGTCAGCTGGAGGTACGAGAAGAGGAATAAGCAAGTTTAAGTGACGTAATTTACAGGACTTCGCTATTCAAGTTATGAAAAGTTAAGTATACCTTAGTTTAACCAGACCACTGAGCTGATTAACAGCTCTCCTAGATTAGATTTATTTTACGTGGCTAAGAACCAATTGGTTATCTAGCAACGGGACCAACAGCTTATTGTGGAATCCGAACCACATTATAACGAGAAATTAATTTCGATCACCAGATATAGGTTCCTCTAATTCTTCACTGGCCGGTCGGAGAATCCAACGCAGGACCAGCGGAGTGCTAGCTGAGAACGATACCCACCCGTCCAATGAGGAACTATTCAAGTTACGGACACCTTAGCAAGATACAGAACGAGTGAGAACTCCTTACGATTATCGGGAGAGGGACAGGCGGCGTGGGCGTGGTGGTGGCGGCGGGAGAAGCGGGCGCCTTGGCAGTCGTGGGCGTGTGAGTGTGATTGGAGGGAGTGATGAGGACGCAGGGGACCTCCGGCGCCGGAGGCCGCGTTGGGAAAGGCGAGAGGCTCCTGATAGGTCGACTCTGAGGATCTATCTCGAAGGCTTCGCCCTTTTCGCAGCTGTCGGGTTTGGGCCTCTGGTTCAGGATGTAGGAGAAGCGGGCGGTGCCGTGGGCGTTGCTGATCTGCAGCTCGTAGTGGCCGGTCTTCTTGCCACCGCCCATCTTGTCCGGGAATCTCAGGTATCCTGCAGGAGGAGAGGAAGAAGAAGAAGAAGAAGAAGCGTAAGATATCAGTATCCTTCGTCAGGGGCCAAATGACGCGAAAGTGAGTCAAAACCTTCACTTGTCTGAAATAGAATGACGCGAAAGCGAGTCAAACCTTCACTTGTCTGAAACCGAATGACGCGAAAGTGAGTCAAACCTTCATTTGTCTGAAACCGAATGACACGAAAGTGAGTAAGACCTTCACTTGTCTGAAATTGAATGACGCGAAAGTGAGTCAAAACCTTCATTTGTCTGAAACAGAATAACGCAAAAGTGAGTCAAACCTTCACTCGTCTGAAACCGAATGACGCGAAAGTGAGTCAAACCTTCACTCCTCTGAAACCGAATGACGCGAAAGTGAGTTAAAACCTTCACTCGTCCTAAACCAAATAACGTGAAAGCGAGTCACATAGCCAACGGCGTTCCCCTCACCTTGCATGTAGGACGAATGAGGACCCGTCTCGTTGTAGTAGTGCATCAGGTCCCTGCCCTTCCCGTCGAAGGACATGGGGTTCCCCTTGCACGGGTAATACCACCAGGTTATGTTCCTCGGGGGCTGAGCCTGGGCCACGTACTCGAATTTCTCGTAGACGGCCGATTTTTCGAACTGCGTCCAGCAGATCTGGGGAGGCAGCGTAGATTCCTGCGGAACGCCTGGTGACGTCACGAGGAAAAGATATCAGTTTAATGTGAGTTTGTACTGATGGTAACTGATGATATTTATTTATTAACATTTATTTTCTTAGGGCAAATGTGAAATTGCTACAGTAGAGAAAATATCCTGAAATACTATAGATAGGAAGGCAAAATTCACTATAAAAACTTTGTAAGCAAGGCTAAAGAAGTGTCTAAATGAATATACTTGACAATGTGCAATTTTTAAGTGAATAATACAAAATTATGGTAATTTAATCACATTCACCAATATAGATATTACTAATGATAAAAAGGTATGAATATCAGGTACATAATACAAGGACACTGTACATCCAAGTACTTTATAACCTAACCAATACAATAACCAACTTAGATATTACTGATAAAAACAAGTGGATATCAGGTACATAATACAAGGACACTGTACATCCCAGCACTTTATAACCTAACCAATGCAGTAACCAACTTAGATATTACTGATAAAGACAAGTGGATATCAGGTACATAATACAAGGACACTGTATGTCCCTGTAGCTTATAACCTAACCAACACAATAACCCGAACACAGAACTGGACAGACATTGCAGAAAGACACTTACAGACAAAAAAAAGACTCAGACATGTACAAAGACATTATATCTCCCAGCACCTTACAACCCACACGATACATTAACCCAAACACAGAACTGAACAAGGGACTGCAGAAAGACACTTACAGACAAAAATACAGACTTGAAGAGACTTACAGACAAAAATACAGACTTGAAGAGACTTACAGACAAAAATACAGACTTGAAGAGACTTACAGACAAAAATACAGACTTGAAGAGACTTACAGACAAAAATACAGACTTGAAGAGACTTACAGACAAAAATACAGACTTGAAGAGACTTACAGACAAAAATACAGACTTGAAGAGACTTACAGACAAAAATACAGACTTGAAGAGACTTACAGACAAAAATACAGACAGACTTACAGACAAAAATACAGACTTGAGACACTTACAGACAAAAATGCAGACTTGAAGAGACTTACAGACAAAAATACAGACTTGAAGACACTTACAGACAAAAATACAGACTTGAAGAGACTTACGCACAAAAATACAGACTTACAGAGACTTTCCCAGACTCGCACAGACTTACTCAGATCGATCTGTTCCAGACTGACGTATCTGTTGTTCTGCGAAATACAGACCAGGGGGTCGTAAGTGCTACTGCTGCTGCTGCTGCTGCTGGGGTGCCACTACTGGAGGAGGGGGAGGGGGAGGAGGAGGTGTAGGTGACGTTGAGAGTCGAGACGAAGGTGAAATTGTCCGGCCGTTCTTCCTGCACGCTTATGATGACCAAGTGAGCCGGGACGTTCCAGTCGATCTGGATTCCAGGGAGAGAGAGAGAGAGTGAGTGTGAGAGTGAGTCAGAGAGATAGAGAGAAGATTTAGGGGAGAGAGAGAGAGAGTGTGTGTGTGTATTGAGTCAGAGAAATAGAGAAATTAGGAGACTTTGAGACTTTAAAAAAAACACAAATTGGAGAACGAATTTTTTAAAGAAATCTTCAGAGAGAGAGAGAGAGAAACTTGAAAACTTTAACACAAATTGAAGATCAAATATGTTTAAGAATTCTCCACAGAGAGAGAGAGAGAGAGAGAGAGAGAGAGAGAGAGAGAGAGAGAGAGTGGATTTCTTAAATATATTTATTCTCAATTTGTCATTTTTAGAGTTGTTCGCGTCTTTGGCGCCATAGAAATAGTGGCTCGTGATGTCGAAAATAAGGAAGAAGCCAAACTGGGATTAGTTGGGAGAGAAGATAGGATAATTAAAAAATAATAAAAACTAAAATAGGATTATTCCAAGATTCTCAAAAATAATTATGATTCTAGAATGAGAAGGCAGCGAGTGTTATTTGCCAAACTGGCGTCACATAATCGAAGGTTACCGATGTCCAAAAGAGGTTCAACATAGTGCTTCACACAACATTTTCTTATAAATTTTAGAAAATAAAATTATTAAGAAACTCGAAAAAAAAAATTCACATGACAAAATTTGGTGATTTTTTTTTTCAAATTATAAGAAAATTCAAGCAACTAAAAAATGCGCCGAAGTTTCTTCGGCACAATCGAGTTTTCTTTATTGCGTATAATCAAGGCCACCGGAAATGGATCTATCTTTCGGTGGTTTCAGTATAATGCTGTATGACCCGAGGCCTATGAAACTTTCAGCCGGCCGTGGTGGCCTGTCCTATGTCGTTGCCAGAAGGACAATTATGGGCAACTTTAACCTTCAATAAAATAAAAACAACTAAGGCTAGAGGGCTGCAATTCGGTATGCTTGATGACTGGGGGTGGAAGATCAACATACCCATTTGCAGCCCTCTAGCCTCAATAGTTTTCAA
The DNA here is from genome assembly GCF_040412425.1 of Macrobrachium rosenbergii. Lineage (NCBI taxonomy): Eukaryota > Metazoa > Arthropoda > Malacostraca > Decapoda > Palaemonidae > Macrobrachium > Macrobrachium rosenbergii. The sequence goes on along the minus strand of NC_089777.1, from coordinate 16,838,905 downwards.
GATCTAAGGGCAGACAGAAAAGTTCCGGACAGAAAATGTCCGGATGGAAAAAGTGCGGACGGACAGCAAACTAAAAGCAATAATAATTTTTTGTGAAGTTTTAATTTCAAAAAAATCCTTAAAAAAAAGCTTCAGCGAAGTATCTCATCATGAGAGAGGGCGTGTTTGCGCGCGCGCGCACGTGTGTGTGTGTGTGTGTGTTGTGTGTGAGTATTCTCAAGTCTTAAGAAACTTCTTCCAAATATCATAAAGCACAACTTTCTTCCTGAGAGAGAGAGAGAGAGAGAGAGAGAGAGAGAGAGAGAGAGAGAGAGAGAGAGAGAGAGAGAGAGAGAGACACTCGCACAAGCCATTAACGCCTTGTGGGTCGGGCCCAAGTATCACTCTTCATGACTTTGGAAACTAACAAAAGGTTGAAAGAAGAAGAGCGCTGGACTTGAAATAAAGAAAGAGAGAGAGAGAGAGAGAGAGAGAGAGAGAGAGAGAGAAGCGTGACTAAGTTTAAAAGGAAAAAGAGTGATAAAGAGTACAAGGAATTTGAAAGGAATTGGAAGAGAGAAATAAATTCAACTCACTTGTCGTTCTCTCATTTTTTTCTCTTTCTTCAATGTGGCCAATAATAATAATAATAATAATAATAATAATAATATAATAATAATAATAATAATAATAATAATAATAATAATAATAATAATAATAACAGGAAAAAAGAGAGGAATAAAACGAGAATCTATAATATACTTAAAATCTGTAAAAGTTAGAATTATAGAAAACCATAAACAGAAAGATAAAAAAAACTTGAGAAGTTCTATTAAAAATTATATTCATGCGAACAGAGACGAAACATAAAGTTAAATAAACAGTAAAATGAGAATCAAAATCAGGAATGAGTCCTGGAAAACTTGTAAACAGTAATAGACAATGACAGACGTCACTTTTGACAGTAATGGACGTGAGCGACAGGACCAAGAGAGAGAGAGAGAGAGAGAGAGAGAGAGAGAGAGAGAGAGAGAGAGAGAGAGATGTGCAATTGGAACTTCGAAAGTTGAAGCGTAGATGCAATGCATTACTAACCTAATATACAATTCTCCTTGTATTTTGATAATTGACTGACATTGTCTTTTATCTATTTATGCATTAATGTGTTAGTCTATATTTTCTTTTTTAATAAGTGTATTCCCCTTGACATCCTGTTACTTCTCTCTATTGAATACCATACTCTTTGGAAGCTTGAATTTCAAGTCAATGCCCCTATGGTGAGCTTGTTCCATATGGATAGGGTTCATCTTCTGAGTAATAATAATAATAATAATAATAATAATAATAATAATAATAATAATAATAATAATAATAATAATAATAATAATAATATGGTGGTTGTTATACATCACTGCAGTCCCTTTATTTCTTTGTATATTTATATATCAAAGGTTGCTATACACCAAAAAGCTATCCCTTTTTGCCTTGGGTAAGCTAAGCTTTTATCTGACAGGGAAATAAGGAAAAATAATTGTTTGTATATGTACCCTGGAGGACAAATCGCCTTCTTTCTTCTGAACCTCCCCAAGAAATCACATTATTTCTTCGTATATATATATATATTTTTTTTTTTCGACGAAGAACTTCCTATATACAAGGCACTTTAACACTTTGCCTTGGGTACACCATGCTTTTACCTGACAGGGAATAGGGAAAATAATGATTTTTATCAGGGGGAACAAGTACAGATATATATACAGGTTATTGGAAAGCAATTAAGCGTGAATGCGCTCGTTGGGGCAGATCTGATGCAAAACCAGCTGATATTGAGAAATGTATCGGTGGCGCCCGGGGCACGGCCACGACTTGGAAGATGATGAGAGAGAGAGAGAGAGAGAGAGAGAGAGCCAATGGCTGAGGAGAGAGAGAGTGAGGAGAGAGAGCCAATGAGAGAGAGCCAAGAGAGAGAGAGAGAGAGAGAGAGAGAGAGAGAGAGAGAGAAAACGACTGCGTAAGAGAGCCCATGGCTGAAGAGAGAGAGAGAGAGAAAACGACAGAGTATGAGAGAGAGAGAGAGAGAGAGAGAGAGAGAGAGAGAGAGAGAGAGAGAGAGAGAGAGATCAAAGGACCGGACTGTATCCCCAATCAATATCCTTGACGTTGCACTCTTCTGATTCTTTGTTTCCCGACTATTTACGCTTTTATCCTTCCGGGAACGTAAGGATAAATAATCCTTACTAATATTTTATTCATACATTTAATTCGTTATTGCAGATATGACCGTGAACATTAATATACTAAAGACACCTTCCGTTTTTTCCTAAGTAGTTATTGTTTAGCCCTAAGGTCTCGTTCAACAGGTCGGAACTGATGCTGCTAAAAAGCGCTAT
>NC_089777.1:16829036-16831536 GCF_040412425.1 Macrobrachium rosenbergii | reverse complement strand
TCTCTCTCTCTCTCTCTCTCTCTCTCTCTCTCGAGCAGGTCATCGGCCCCTTTCAAAAGATCAACCCGGTGAAATCTCCAGACCGAACGCGCTCAAGAACCCAAAACCATGTTTACAAACATTTTATGGAGAACAAATTGCCACTTTGCACTCTCGGGTTGCCGAGAGCAATTGCCTCGCTTGTGTCCTGCAAAGAGGTCATTGTTATTTCGGGTCACGGGGAGCATTAGAAGGCCAGAATGAAGACCGGAAATAAATAATTTCTTCTTTTTATTTTCACTAACGTTTCGGGAATCCTTTCCCATCATCAGGGCTAAGATACAATTAATCTTTAAAATATTTAAAATTATGCTGATGAAGGAGGCAGGTTTGGTTTTGGTGAACTTGAAAAATATTTCCTGTCGAGATATTTGTGATCATTTCTAATAATGAACAGGACAGCGAGAAGACCTGAAATAAATAATTTCTTCTTCTTATTTTCGCCGACGTTTCGGGAATCATTTCCCATCATCATCAGGGCTAAAATAAAATGAATCTTTTAAAACATTTAAAATTATGCTGAAATAAGATATAATTATACGAAATTTAGTTTCATGATAGGACAGTCGTTAAGCTAAAAGTAAAATAAAATCTACAGAGCAGTTTTAAGCTAAAAGTACATTAAAGCTATACATAATTCAGTGAAATAACAGATAAAAAAGGCAAAAAAAAGGGAAAAAGGAAAGGTTGTTGCCGGACTTACTGTTAAGAGGTGATTATCTTTATATTAAAGATTTTTTCCATGTTGAAAAAGGCTTTGGGGAATTAAATAAGCCTGGAAGCTTTGGCAATTTTGTTTTAAGGCCGAGGAAAGTGACTGAACTGTTTCCCTCTACTGGCGTCACAACACAAAATATTGATTATTTTTATTTTTACGGTTTTATCCAGGTTACAAAAAGCCACAGAAGAATTATAAGCTTGAAACCTTTGGTGATTTTGCTTTAAAGCAAATGAAAATGACCGATACTTTCACCTAGACTGGCGTCACAAAACCTATGGTCATCCACCGGGAAGAAGTCAAGAAATTGTTAGATGAAGCAACAGCAAAACGTTTCCCGAAAATTTCATTTTCCAAGACTTTGCGAAGTAAAATATGACGAAGGTATGAGAATATTCTTACACGGTATAACCAAAACGTCCCATTGATATGTAAATGAAGATTCGTGGCCAACCTTACAAGAAGACTTTCACATTTTCCTTTAATTTTTTTAATATATAAAAAAAGAAACCAGAATGAATTTTCTTGAATTCAGGTCGAAGAATTTTACGGAAGGGTGAATTCCGTGAAGACACTTCGCAATACACCAGAAGTTCGACACGGCAAAATCTTTGTAATTGTTCTTTTGCAAGTGGTCATTATTTCACTCATAATTCGAATAAGCACCAGAGAGAGAGAGAGAGAGAGAGAGAGAGAGAGAGAGAGAGAGGTAATTTCTTTAGGAGTATAAATTACTTCGTCGAGGCCTTCCCATTTTCTGGGTATCTAACACGGGTTCTGTTCTCTCGTCTCGGTTGGTTGACCCAGTCCAGAGGGCCACACGGGGGAATTTTATACCCTCTAATTCCTTAGCATACTTTGGAGCACAGGCCCATACTGGCATAAGGCCTGCTTAGTGGTAACGAACCCAACAACTGTACATTGTAAGAAGGATCACTTACTGTAGGTGCCCAAACTTGGAGGGTACTCGTCTATAAAATACTGATTGATTGATTTATTTATATATCTATATACACATGATATTCAAATACCAGTCACTACATACACAAATACATACATACACGCACACAAACCTTTAAAATTACACACCAATCATTCAAAAACACCTAAATGAAATGTACGCATTCCAGTGTACATCAGAACAGGCACGCAATCAGCTCAGTAAACGTCTGTACAATCAGCCAGTCGACAGTCTACCACTCACCTGACAGGCCCAATAACTCCCTCATGGACCTCAGGTCTATATGAATATCACAAATGGGACATTTCCTTGGCCCTCCCTCCTCCCAAAATCCTTTGATGGCCATCAAAGGGAACCAGCTACACCCCCATTGCAAGATGCAACAACCACCGCCAAACTACTAGGGAATGGCGACCAGCATACTGGAGGACTGGAATGGTAATCGTGTTGGGACGGCTCTCTGGAATTTGGCTACCTCTCTCTCTCTCTCTCTCTCTCTCTCTCTCTCTCTCTCTCTCTCTCTCTCTCTCTCTCTCTCTCATATTGAACTTTTTTCTTTTTAATTCTATTTTCAAATCTAATCGATGAGGAGGGAAAATTGTACATAATTCTCTCTCTCTCTCTCTCTCTCTCTCTCTCTCTCTCTCTCTCTCTCTCTCATATTGAACTTTTTTCTTTTTAATTCTATTTTCAAATCTAATCAATGAAGAGGGAGAAATGGATATAATTCTCTCTTCTCTCTCTCTCTCTCTCTCTCTCTCTCTCTCTCTCTCTCTCTCTCT
>NC_089777.1:16824036-16826536 GCF_040412425.1 Macrobrachium rosenbergii | reverse complement strand
TTATTGGGGGAGGAGTTTTAGTTATTGAGGGAGGAGTTTTAGTTACTGTGGGAGGAGTTTTAGTTGCTGGGGAGGAGTTTTAGTATTGGGGGAAGAGTTTTAGGTACGGGGGAGGAGTTTTAGTTATTGGGGAAGAGTTTAAGTTACTGGGGGAAGAGTTTTAGTTACTGTGGGAAAAGTTTTAGTTACTGGGGAGAGTTTTATTAGTGGGGAAGGAGTTTTAGTTATTGGAGAAGGAGTTTTAGTTATTGGGGGAGGAGTTTTAGTTACTGTAGGGGGAGTTTTAGTTATTGGGGGAGGAGTTTTAGTTATCAGGGGAGGGTTTTAATTATTGGAGAGGAGTTTTAGTTACTGGGGAGGGTTTTAAAGGAGTTTAGTTATTGTACTGGGAAAGTTTAGTTATTGTAGGAGGGGTTTTAGTAATGGGGGAGGAGTTTTAGGTACTGGGGAGGAGTTTTAGTTACTGGGGAGGAGTGTTAGTTACTGTGAGAGGAGTTTTAGTTACTGTGGGAGGAGTTTTCGTTACTGGGGGAGGAGTTTTATTAGTGGGGGAGGAGTATTAGTTACTAGGAAAGGGTTTTAGTTACTGATGAAGAGTTTTAGTTACTGTGGGAGCAGTTTTAGTTATGGGGGAGGCGTTTTAGTTACCTGGGGGAGGAGTTTTAGTTACTGTGGGTGGAGTTTTATTTATGAGGGAGGAGTTTTAGTTATTGGGGGGAGGAGTTTTAGTTAGCGAGGGAGGCGTTTTAGTTACTGGGAGAGGAGTTTTAGTTACTGGGGGAGGAGGTTTAGTTACAGGGGAGGAATTTTATTTATTGGGGAGGATTTAGTCACTGGGGGAAGACTGTTCAGAGAGTATGATGTGGTCTTAAAAAATCATTCAGAAAAAAATGAAAAGTTCCAGTACGAATATTCTCTGAAGGAATTTTTCATTAACACAAATTTAAAGGACACTAAGAATTTTTTTTACCAATAATTCATAAAGATATTATTAGAATTATTATAAAAACTAATATACTAATATCTAGAACAATTAAAAAATAAAATCTAAAGGCAATTCTAAGTCTAGACTACGTACAAGATAAAAATAATTAGCCTTTTGTAAGATTAAATATCACAAAAGGCTAATTTTAACAACAGAGATTAAGAAACAATAGTGAAAAATTAAAAGAAATAAAAAAAGATTACTATCTTTCGACACATAATCTCAAATAAGCAAGTACAAAAGAAACTTCACACAATAGACGCCAGGTGAACGAAAAGCTTCGTTCATTAGAAATTTTCTCGAGGCGCAAAACGGTCCGCTGGCGAATATGCGAGCGACAAATTGTGGAACCTTTGTTCTACTCACAATGGGCTATCATGTAGGATGTTACTTGCTCGTCGGTGAGAATATGCAGGGATATGCAAGCTTGCCCCAGGTACATATTTAGGGTTTTTCTTGGATTTAAACACATGCATGCATACATACATACATTATATATATATATATATATATATATATATATATATATATATATATATATATATATATATATATATACATATATTGAGAATTCTTTCGCTTGAAGAACGTTACAGAAAAATCATAAATACTCCAAAGACAAAATTTTAAAAATGTTAATTAAGTGAGGAAGAATAAATAAGAAGAAAATAATAAAAAAAAATGCATAACACAACCTTGATGAAAAAAAAACCCACCCTACGAAATTCAGGAACAAGCGGAACTTAAATTCCCGGGAGGGGAAAAAACACACACGTCTCTCTTTCTGTGCTGACTTGGAGAAAAAAAATATCGGATTCCTTTAGAAATATCAAGGAATCAGAGACGTATATAAGACTCTGGTTATATTACTACTAAGGAGTGGGAGGGAGAGGGGGGAGGGAGGTGGGGGGAAATGGGAGGGGGGAAGAAGGGGAGGGAAGGATCAAAGAGCCGCTGACAGGTGCATTCCAGGCCAGGTTATGACGAAAGATTACCTGGACGTTATTGGTAATGAGATGTCTCACCTGCACTGCGTTTTGCCTGGGTGAAATGCAAGCTCATGTCACTCTCGAGATTAATATTTTTGAGGTTTTAACTTGAGGTTTAAACTTGAGGTTTTAGTTTCATATATATGTATATATATATATATATGTGTGTTTGTGTATCTATATCAATTGAGATAATTTTTTTGATCTAATAAATACTTTAAAAACCTGTTAATTTTGTCTTCATTTCAACCTGACTTCCCTAGATATGTATGTATATATGTATGTATGTATGTATGTATGTATGTATGTATGTATGTATGTATGTATGTATGTATGTATGTATGTATGTATATATGTGTGTGTGTGTGTATGTGTGTATATAATATATATATCTTTATATATTATATATTATTTAATATATATATATATATATAAATATATTTGTGTGTGTGTAATACATACGTATATATATATACATAATATATATATATTTTTTTATTTATGAAAGAGAAAACTTACCCAAGCA
>NC_089777.1:16809036-16819036 GCF_040412425.1 Macrobrachium rosenbergii | reverse complement strand
AGTAATCATGCATTGCATCTTCACTCAAACTTCAAATTCAACATGACAAAATGAATCACACCCACTAAGGCGCATTCTACCAGACACGCAGCACTCTCAAGACCTCAGCGGGCGCATTCTACCATACTCGTCACTAACAAAAGGGAGTGGGGAATTTTAAAATTAGTATGTTTATTCCTCTCTTCCTTCGCTGGTGTACTTACAGCGAGTGGAGTCTTGGCAGAAGAGCAAAGGCACCATCCTCTACCACCTGGAGACCAGAGTGCGTTATTGCCCTGTGAGAGAAGGGGGAAAGAAAAATTAGAAAATTATCTTTTTATTTATGAAAATATTTTAGTGAAGTCTGATGTTAAACAGAAAATCACAGATCTAAAAGGAACTACACATCATTTCATATATATATATATATATATATATATATATATATATATATATATATATATATATATATATATATATATATATATATATATATATATATATATATATATATATATGACATTTCAAGACTTACTCAAATCCACCACACATTTAAGAGCATTGTCCAACAGAACGGCCAACCTAATATACTTTTCTAGCCAGGACTCGGAGATAAAATGAAAAATAGAGAGAGAGAGAGAGAGAGAGAGAGAGAGAGAGAGAGAGAGAGAGAGAGAGAGAGATTATACTCCGCATCCTAGAATAACCCAGAATTGTCTAGAACTTTATATGAATTTTAGAGAGAGAGAGAGAGAGAGAGAGAGAGAGAGAGAGAGATAATACCCAGCGTCGACTCTGAATAACACAGAATTGTCTAGAACTTTATGAATTTCAGAGAGAGAGAGAGAGAGAGAGAGAGAGAGAGAGAGAGAGAGAGAGAGAGGCCCCTCGTATCTCGGACTTTAAAAGGACCACATTTTCGGCGGGACGTTTTAGCCAAGATTAGATGGTTGGGACGTCTCCATAAAAAGGCAATAAACAGAAACAGAATGTTTAGAATATTTTTTTGCGTCCACTTTTTTTTCCTTTAATAAATAAAGCCAACTTCATTATTTCTCTTCCAGTGATAAAGAATGAGGGTTGTGATGTCACATAAGGAATATGAGTATTCAAGTATATCTCTGTCAGCATCTAAGAATAGTCTCTATTCTTGTAGAGAGAAAATACTTGTATATTCAATAATGATATTAGATTGACCTCCTGTTTAATTATAAAGTGGGTATTTTAGGTACATTTTCTTTAGGATGTAAGAATATTATAGCCTTTTAGAGAGAAAATATCTATATATATTAACCATATTAAACTGATCAAGAATAGTACGTATATTCCATTCTTGCTGAGAGAAAATATTCACTTAATCATTAATTATATTAGACTGATTTCCTCTTGTTTATAAAGAATATGAGGATTCAAGTATATATCATTTAGCATCTAAGAACAGTCTATTCTTGGAGAGATAAAATATTTATATATTCATTAATTTATTGTTCGTAAGGAATATGAGTAGTTATGTATATGTCCTTTAGCATCTAAGAAAACCCTATTCTTGTAAAGATTAAGTATATATAAATATTCATCTATTCATTAATTATATTAGAGTGATCTCCTCTTGTCTATTAATAATATGAGGATTTAAGAATAGTCTATTCTTGCCGAGAGAAAATATATATCTATTTATCGATTATATCAAGACTACCGTCTTCTCGTTTATAACTATTTTTTTTATGTATTTTTTTTGAGATCGGCCATAGGACTTTACCTCTCATTTCAGACTGAATGAGATATTCCTGTGTAATACACATAATTGAACACTTCTCTGATTTAGCAAACTTGTCAGTAAATGTTTGGCTTTGTCAAACTCCGGGGATTTCTTTCATTATCTTTGTTCAACAGGAAAGGAATTGCAACACAGCATAAATTAAGCTTCGTTCTACCGGTCAACAGGTACAAGGAATTGCAACACAGCATAGATTTAGCTTCATTCTACTGGTTAACAGGTACAATGGAATTGCAACAGCATAGATTAAGTTTCATTGTACTGGACAACAGGTACAAAGAATTGCAACACAGCATAGATTAATCTTAATTCTCCTGGTCAACAGGTACAAGGAATTGCAACACAGCATAGATTAAGCATCATTCTACTGTCAACAGCCACAACGAACTACGACACAGCATAGATTAAGCATCATTCTACTGTCAACAGGTACAAGGAATTGCAACACAGCATAGATTAAATTTCCTTATACTTGTCAACAGGTATAAGGAATTGCATCAGAGCATTGATTAAGCTTCATTTCATTCAGGTACTGGAATTGCACACAGGTACAAGGAATTGCAACACAACACTAATTAAGCTTCATTCTACTGGTCAACAGGTACAAGGAATTGCAACACAGTATAGATATAGATTAAACTTCCTTATACTGGTCAACAGGTGAACTACAACACAGCACAGAATAATCATTGCAACACATTGCACTGATTAAACTTCCATTCAACTGGAATTCAACAGGTATAAGGAATTGCAACACAGCACTGATTAAGCTTCATTCTACTGGTCAACAGGTACAAGGAATTGCAACACAGTATAGATTAAACTTCCTTATACTGGTCAACAGGTACAATGAACTACAACACAGCACAGAATAATCTTAATTCTACTGGTTAACAGGTACAAGGAATTGCAACACAGCATAGATTAAACTTCCTTATAATGGTCAACAGGTATAAGGAATTGCAACACAGCATAGATTAAACTTCCTTATAAAGGTCAACAGGTATAAGGAATTGCAACACAGCATAGATCAAGCTTCATTCTACTGGTCAACAAGTACAAGAAACTACAACGCAGCATAGACTAAACTTCCTTATACTGGTCAACAGGCACAAGGAATAGCAACGCAGCTTAACCAGATACTCACAGGTACGTCACATTGTGGAAATTGGCCAGATCGTGAGCTGATATACGACAGAGCTCCATCTGGTGGCGGACGATTCTGCGAAAAGAGAGAGAGAGAATAATTATTTGTTTTGCGATACAATTCGATTCTGGAAGAAGCGTTGAACTGTAAAGCTATTTCAGTACTAACTCCCGTACGTACACATACATACACACATCAGGTTAATTTGGAAGATAAACATTTTAGGGCCAAAAGTGGCCCGTTTGATTTTGAAAGTGGCCTGCTAGAGGAAAAAATTAGACTGCCCTGTAAATCAGGGTAAACATTCCACAATTTTTGGCAAAGCCTGGCCTCAGTTGCACCATAAAAAAGTTCTCTAGTCTAATACACACACATACATACACACACACAGGTAGCCCGCATGAATCTTTGTTTTTTCAAGAGTGGCCCTCAGACTAAACAAACTGGACGCCCTGTAATTTAGGGTAAACATTCTACAATTTGTGGCAAAGCCTGGCCTTAGTTACACCATGGAAGCGTTCTCTAAACCTCAGAAATTTCTCCCTCTACTATTTCTTTGTCTTCGAGATCTGTATATTTAACCGAATCATTTTCTCTTTTCACACTCTAATTACCCCCTTTGGATTCTGCTTCTTTTTCCATCTCTTTACCCCTTTCATCTCCCCTTCATCTCCCCTGAATAATCATTTCCACTGAAGAATTTTTATAACCATTCTCACCACCTGGTCCACCTCAAACCCAATCAAGTCTTTGTATTTTAATGATTTATATTTTTGTCTGTTTGTTTATCGATTTGGTAAATGATTTTTTCTAATTACTGATCACTTCTTTCTGTATTTCCTATTGCCTTCTGTTACTGCTTCCAAATGAATAAGGGGCTTATCTTAATAATAATAATAATAATAATAATAATAATAATAATAATAATAATAATAATAATAATAATAATAATAATAATAATGGTCTTTATGTCTGTTGCCTCAAATTGACCATTTTTATACTTTACTTGTTTATGTATGTGATACCTATTTATATCTTGCTTTTTACCTCTCAAATTCCCGTAAATACTTCAGTTTCTTTCCTAGAACATCTGCTATTTTAACCCAACTCCCTATATATATCCACGTCTATTGTCTAATCTAAAATATTAATCCACCTACCTGCCTCTCTCTCTCTCTCTCTCTCTCTCTCTCTCTCTCTCTCTCTCTTCTCTCTCACTTTTATTCATTTATTTATCTAGTTATGATTTGCAAGTCGATGATAAGAAAGTTGTGCAATTGGAACTTCAGAAGTTCAAGCCAAGGAGCAATACATTAATACCCTAATACTATTCTCCTTGTATTTCAATACATTTTTATCTGTTTGATAATTTATTGATTTATTTTTGTCTCTTTTAATAGGTTGTATCTCTTCTTTCTGTATTTCCCTTTACCTCCTCTTACTATTTCCTAATGAACACCATAATATTCTTTGGAAGCTTGAATTTCAAGTCAATGGCCCCTTTAGTGATAATAATAAATATTAGCTCTACACACCCTTCAGATATTGGTTCACCTCATTAGAGTTACTGAGTCAAGTAATCCTCACCTTTTTAAAATTGATAAATCAATCTGTTAAACTTGTTCATTGTACATCATAATCCCACAATCATGATTTACATTTTTTACATAATTTTTTTCTATATCTTCATCATAGATATGTGAAAGCTATGGATTATTATTCAACACAACTTGAACAAAAATAATTCATATATTAACAATAATTACAACACAGAGTAAAATCCCCACATCTGTGTATATATCTTATTACTGGTGTAGGGATTTAACAACCAAACACAGGGTAAAATCCCTAAATTTGTGTATATATCTCATTACTGGTGTAGGGATTTTACAACCACAGGGTAAAATCCCTATATTTGTCTCTATATCTTATTACTGGTGAAGGGATTTTACAACCAAACACAGGGTAAAATCCCTATATTTGTGTATATATTATCTTACCAATAATGTAGGTATTGCAGTCTCTCTCTCTCTCTCTCTCTCTCTCTCTCTCTCTCTCATGTAGCAATTTGCATATAAATACTAATATACTACCATGTTCGTCCAGTGATACCCCATTTCATTTAATGCGATCCAGGACATACTGGAAAATTTTAAAATATAACATTTCTTTTTTTATCGTGACGGTCAAATTATCGTAAACTGAGATAATAATGCAAAAGGTTATAAATAAAGAAAATAACGTCACTGTTTTAAAATAAATAACGCACTCCTGCATAAATTACCTTATCAGGAGCAAGAAAAATTCTTAGACGCCGTCAACCCAGTTAAGTAATAAATCAAATTTTTATTTAATTACCTGATTACATTTACATCTTAAAATAAAAATTCTTGAATATTCAAGAATATTCAAGAAAAAGACATGAAATATTCAAGAATATTAAGATAAAGCGGACGGACGGGGGGAAAATGGAGATAAATTGATAGATATGCAAGTCAGAGAGAGAGAGAGAGAGAGAGAGAGAGAGAGAGAGAGAGAGAGAGAGAGAGAGAGAGAGAGAGAGAGGTTACTTGAGAATCTGGAGTTACACTGCAAATTTTATTTTGACAAATACAGAAATGAGAGAGAGAGAGAGAGAGAGAGAGAGAGAGAGAGAGAGAGAGAGAGAGAGAGAGGATCTGGTGTTCATTGCAAATTTTTTTAGCAATTTATTTTGACAAATACATTGCAAATTTTTTTAGCAATTTATTTTGACAAATACAGAAATATGAGAGAGAGAGAGAGAGAGAGAGAGAGAGAGAGAGAGAGAGAGAGAGAGGTGAGAGTTACTTGAGAATCTGGTGTTACAGAATCTTGTGTTACATTGAGAGAGAGAGAGAGAGAGAGAGAGAGAGAGAGAGAGAGAGAGAGAGAGAGAGAGAGAGAGATTCTGGTGCAAAATAGTAAACATTTTTCTTCCTCATTTTATTAATTTTTCTTCTTCATTTTATTCACGCCAATGGGCTAATTGATAAACTTCTTCAAGAAATCAGAAGTTCAAAATAAAACTCTTTAAAAGAAAGTAAAACTTCACAAATAGAAAAAAATGAGTAAAACTTCAACCCTTTAAGGGCACAGGGCATATCGGAAGGATGAAACTTCATTAAATGTCTTTCAGAGTCTGCCTGAAGTTTGTCACCTCATCGAAAACTTCCAAAGGTCTTTTCACCCATTTGCAGGAGGAGGTGGGGAGGGGGGAGGTGTTAATGGGACAAGGGAGAGGGGGAGGGATACAAAGACAAGGATACAGGGATACAAAGACTTATATAGAGTAGGGGTATTTTGAACCTATGCCCTTAAATAAATAAAATACAAAGAATGGAATGTTTATACATTATAAATAATGGGTCAAAATGCCTCATGGCTTGACAAATACCCATTTGAAATGATCTCTATTTCAAACACGTTGACGTGTATATATATATATATATATATATATATATATATATATATATATATATATATATATATATATATATATATATATATATATATATATATATATATATATATATATATATATATATATATATATACCATACCTATACATACACATATATATCCAACTCTGCAGATCGCAATACTATCGACATAATGAAAGTGCTTCGTTATCATATCCACAGTAATCAGATGGTCTACTACACCAACAGAATTACCAAGCCACGACATCACACGGAAACTGAGATTATGCAAAGCAGATTCCAGCCATTACCTGCCGACACCATATTCATTATCCTCGACTCAATGGCGACTATGGAAAATAAATCGACAAATTACGACGAACGAACCGCTCTATTTATCTCTTATAAAACCAGTGATGATGAGGATATTAAAGCTAATGCTTTTATTCAGCCTAATTCAGATTAAATTTCGTTTTTCAAAGAGGAATTCTCGTTATAAATGGTCATAACAAAGCGAGTGGCTTTTCGTAGAATATAGTCTTTGTAAAGCATACGTCGTTTCCACAAAGGATGTACTTTGTTGGAGAACCTTGTTGTTGTCCAAATTATGGGTTTTTGTTTTTATTATAATTTTGGGTCTCGGTTTTAACTGTTTGTGGTTTTGCTCTAAAGGATTTGATAAAAGGGACGTTTAAATTATTGCTATGCTCAATTGAACCTTAATATTCAATCGATTCACAGCCGGGGCAGTTATGTCGTATTAAGACAAGCTTCTAAATATTGTATTGGCAAAGTTTAATAAAGTAAATTTTGCGATTGTAGTTAGTTATACCGTATACTGTGAATCTGTGAATTGCTTACTTAAAGTTAATATCTTAATAGGTGATTCTTATATATATATATATATATATATATATATATATATATATATATATATATATATATATATAGTTAGTAGAGCCTTTCATTTGAGAGGTACCGGGGTTCGATCCCGATGCAAGTCAGAAATTCAAACTTTGTGAGTCAATTGGTAGCGCCCTGGCCTTTCATTTGAGAAATATCGGGGTTCGATCCCGATGTGACTCAGAAATTTATTTATGTATTAGCGCCCTGAATATATACTTTATATATATATATGTAGATATGCATATATATATTTATATTATGTATATAATATATATATATATATATACATATATATAACATATAATATATATATATATATATATATATATATATATATATATATATATATATATATATATATATATATATATATATATATATATATATATATATATATGCAGTATATACATACATATATATATACATATATATATACACAAACACACACAAACAAACAAACACCAATACAAACAGCAGCAGCAGCAGCAGCAGCAATGGCTTGGCCTAACAACAGACTCATCAGCCGAAAAAACTTCTGTTACACAATCTCGTGTGGAAATTCGAAACAAAAGCCAAGGTTCGGCTATTGTTAGGTGGCCCGGGTCACGTCTCTCGCTGTTATTGACAAAAAAAAAAGTCCTAAAAAAAAAAGTCCTGTTTGAGATTTGGGGGAGATGATGGTGAAAGGAAATGAAGACGATGAAGACGATGATGATGATGATGATGATGATGATGATGGTAAAAATGAGAAAACTGGAATTAAGTTTAATTAAATAATCTTAAAAGTTAATATTTTTCTTTTTAGCAGAAGCTAAAATTCAAAATAAAAGCAGCGAATGTGATGATGAGATGGTTAAGGAGAGAGAGAGAGAGAGAGAGAGAGAGAGAGAGAGAGAGAGAGAGAGAGAGAGAGACTCATAATTCAATATTCCCTGACGAACTTCTACATGGGGAAAAAGTTTTGATGTTACATATCCAATTATTTCAGAGAGAGAGAGAGAGAGAGAGAGAGAGAGAGAGAGAGAGAGAGAGAGAGAGAGAGAGAGAGAGTTTGCGTTTAACCATATCCAATGATTTCCCGAAGGATCTGAGTTAATATGCTCTTAACTTTCCTTAACAAGACGTGATATCTTAAGCATACTGTAATTATGAAGATAATTTTCTTTTGTGTAATTTAACGGGAGAATAATCTGTCATTTTTTTTAGTTTTCTGTAAAAGAAAACTATTGTGCCGGCTTTGTCTGTCCGTCCGCACTTTTTTATGTCCACACTTTTTCTGTCCGCCCTCAGATCTTAAAAACTACTGAGGCTAGAGGGCTGCAAATTGGTATGTTGATCATCCAGCCTCCAATCATCAAGCATACCAAACTGCAGCCCTCTAGACTCAGTAGTTTTTATTTTATTTAAGGTTAAATTTAGCCATGATCGTGCGTCTGGCAAAGATATAGGATAAGTTTCATTTCAGCCTCAAACACGATCAGTTTCAAACCTCAGACAGATTGAGGTTTATTTAAACCTTAGGATAAGTTTCATTTCAGCCACAAACACGATCAGTTTCAAACCTCAGACAGATTGAGGTTTATTTAAACCTTATATTATAGAAGTGTCATTGAAGCCTCATGCAGGGTGATTTTAAGTGAAGCATTATATATATATATATATATATATATATATATATATATATATATATATATATATATATATATATATATATATATATATATATACATATGAATATAGATATATTATATATATTATATATATATACATACATACATACATACATATAGATTTATATATAAATATGTGAATATATATATGTATATTTATATATATATATATATATATATATATATATATATATATATATATATATATATATATATATATATATATATATATATATATATATATATATATATATATATATATATATATATATAAAATCATACCATTATGGCCTGTAATTAAATCCAAATACTGAAATGCGTTTCACAGCCACATACAAAAAATATCACTCAGAGCTGTCAAACGCATCGTTAATAATATTCCATAAATTCCCCCCTCCCCCGCCCCCTCACGCCCCACCAACAAAAAAAAAACAAATAAACAAAAAAATAAATAATTGCGTGACACTAAACAAACTTCATAATTGTATTTAAATCACAATCACGCCATAATTATATACATGATGATGTTTGAATAACTTTTTTAATAGCTCGATACTGGTAATCAGTAATTTGATTTGGGAGCGTCAGTGCCAGCAATCATATTATTTCGTGTATATGACTTTTTCAAAACACCCTCTCTCTCTCTCTCTCTCTCTCTCTCTCTCTCTCTCTCTCTCTCTCTCTCTCTCTCTCTCTCTCTCAAATTATTTTCCAACCAAACACCTTTTCTCTCTCTCCTCTCTCTCTCTCTCTCTCTCTCTCTTTTATACTAAAAACAGGGTTTTCTCTCTCTCTCTCTCTCTCTCTCTCTCTCTCATATCATCTCGTGTAAATGACTTTTCAACCCCACCCTCTCTCTCTCTCTCTCAAATTGCTTTGTGTAAGAAGAAGAATAACGAAGGGAAGAACACCATCTCTCTCTCTCTCTCAAGAATCTCTCTCAGCTCTCTCTCTCTCTCTCTCTCTCTCTCTCTCTCTCTCTCTTTGTAAATTGCAACTGTTTCTCTTAACTTTTATACTAAAAACAGGGTTTTCTCCTCTCTGTAAATTTCTCCTCGTCTGTAATATTCAACTGTTTCTC
>NC_089777.1:16796536-16804036 GCF_040412425.1 Macrobrachium rosenbergii | reverse complement strand
GTCTCCCTTTTCCGCGATTCATCCGAGGAGGAAAAGACCCAAGAAGCACCGCCTTTCATAGTTTATAAAATATCACTGGACTTCGGTCTCCTGGTTTTGTTTCCAAGACGAAAATGGATCTATTTTAGTTCGCGTTGTCAACTAATCTGTACGCCAGCCAATTCCTGAAGGCGATTGGAGGAAGAATTATCGTGAATAGTTTCCATGAGACGGATTCCTTCGTGAGCTTTTTACTGAAAAGAATTTATTAATATTATTATTATTATATTTTCCTATCTCAGTCATCATATGCGACTGGGTGGCATTTATAGTGTGGGGTTCCGGCTTGCATCCTGCCTCCTGAGGAGTCCATCACTTTTCTCACTATGTGCGCTGTTTCCAGTAGCATTCAGTTTTTCCAGGATTCTCTATTATTATTATTATTATTATTATTCAGGAGACTTGCCTCGCTGTCGAACTTCTCAGTTCCAGAGGTCCCTAAAACATGTCTCCTTGTAATTTAATAAATCACATTTTTATAATTTAATTATTTATTTGTCAAATTGTAATTGTTTTTTCCTTTCTAATACCTGATCTCATCGTTTTGTATTTCCCCATTACTTTCTGTTACTTCTTTCAAATGAACACCATAATATTCTTTGGAAGCTTGAATTTCAGGTCAGTGACCCCCGTGGTGGGCTTGTTCCATATGAATCATCTTCTAAATAATAATAATAATAATAATAATAATAATAATAATAATAATAATAATAATAATAATAATAATAATAATAATAATATTTGTGAATTAATTTTTGACAGACTGATTGATTTACATGGTTTGTTCTCTCTATTATAAAACTGACGACAGGAGTTTGGGATTTGCCAATCAAAAAAAAATCCCCAGTGAAATATTTAATTAAAACGTGGCAGGTGTTATAAATAGGTAGATTGCACAAACTTTTCCCAAGGGAGAGTTTCATTCTGATTGAGGCGTTACCGAGAATTTGGGCAACAAGTGAACTTGATCTTAAAAAGTCTTTCAGGGGTTGAAAAAATTAGCTATTTTTAGGAACATGTAATTTGACAGTCCTGGTACGTTGATAGTTTCAAGTGATGAGTTAATGATGAAACCTTGTGCAGAAAATCTCTCTCTCTCTCTCTCTCTCTCTCTCTCTCTCTCTCTCTCTCTCTCTCTCTCTATATATATATCTATATATATATATATATATATATATATATATATATATATATATATATATATATATATATATATATATATATATATATATATATATATATATATATATATATATATATATATATATATATATATATATATATATATATATACATATACATATAAACATACAAAACACACACGTGCCAACGCACTTTTGTATTAAACATACAACTCGTCCATCCGCAGAAATATACAAAACACACTTTCCTTAACATACCCTCGGAGAATAAAATCTTTATCATTCTCCCAAGAACGTAAACCTTCTCAGCAATCTCAAGAATGCGACGCTAGCTAAGAATGACATAAAAGAACTCAGCGCCTCCCCATTCTTTTTTCAAAGAATAAGATACCTTGTTCTTGGTGTAAAGGAGATTTCATTTTCCTGGAAGATTATGAAGAGAGGGAGAGAAAAAAAAAAAATAAAAGAGCAATAACACAGAGTCTCAGGCCAGGTGAAATTCGCCTCTTGACGTAAGGCTTAGAAAACATTGCTTCCTTGAGTGAGCTTTTTACGGAACAGAATTTATTATTATTATTAATATTATTAGATGAACTTCTGTTCATATGGAAGAAACCCACCACAGGGCCCACTGACTTGAAATTCAAGCTTCCAAAGAGTATTAAGGTGTTCCTTTGAAAGGAGGGACAGAATGTAACAGGATATACGAAAAGAAGAAAAAATAAATGCATAAAAACGTAAATTGCTTTAGGGTAGTAATGTGTTGCATCTACGCTTGAACGTTTGAAGAGGTTCCAATTGCACGATATTCTCAGGGAGACCGTTCCACAGTCCAACGGTGTGAGGAATCAAGGACCTCTGGAACTAAGAAGTTTTGCAAGCTTATTATTATTATTATTATTATTTTGGAAGAAAGGTCATTTAAGGAATTGCAATACAGAATGATACATAATTAAATATTCATAAAAGTAAAGCCAAAAATGATTTAGCAATATATAATGAAACAGTTTCAAAATTGAAAATATTTATGCTTTGCATGGCTGGCTTAGTAATTTCGTACAAAATATTCTTCGTCTAACAGATACGAATTAAAATTATCTAAACAGGAGCAAATAAAGGTTCGCCAAAGAGAAAGCACTAAAAATCTAGACAGCGAAGGAGAAATAGCAAAGGAATGAGAAAGAGATAAGACGAAAAATGCACAAGAAATGCAAAAAGGAAAAAAAATAGAGAGAGAGAGAAAAGATCATTCTTTTCTTACAGAAACGTAATTAACGCGAACTTTTTTTTTTCCCCGTGTACGCTCAGGTAAAACGAAATTGTATCCTGGTAAAAATTGAAACTCGTATTTTTAATTTTATTTTTCGGTACCTTTGATGCAGTTTCTACTACTTTCTGTACAAGTAAGTGGAAGTTATAATTACCAGAATATGTAGAATATATTATACGAAGAAATCGACAAAAATAAAATGAGACAAAACTGATATTCATATTTCAAAATAAAACTGATTTTATGCTTCAAGTATTTCCGTTACAAATCTGACTTGACAAATTACACGCAAATGTAAACATGACATTGCATATTTTTGCTTTTAATTTGACATGAGCAATATACGCAAATTTAAACATGGCATTGCATATATCTTTGTTGTCTATCAGACTTGCCAAACACGCAAATGTAAACATGGAAAAGCTACAGTTGTGCAACAACAGGGACCAAAGTTCCTGCGTCAAACGAGGCGGAAG
The DNA here is from genome assembly GCF_040412425.1 of Macrobrachium rosenbergii. NCBI lineage: Eukaryota > Metazoa > Arthropoda > Malacostraca > Decapoda > Palaemonidae > Macrobrachium > Macrobrachium rosenbergii. The sequence goes on along the minus strand of NC_089777.1, from coordinate 16,801,109 downwards.
AAGAAGAGTTTGCTGATCAAAACAAAACATCAACACGAAGGCCAGGCGGATAATCATCTAGGACTTAAGAGTCCTTCCCACGACCCTGAAGTGAGAGTATCCTTTTCTAGAACTGATGACTGGGAAATATCCTCCATTTTCCACACTTTTTCCAATCCTTTTCCACTCCTTTCCCACTCCATTTCCACTCCCTTTTCAACTCCATTCCCACTCCTTTTCTATCCCTTATCCACTCCATTTTCCACTCTTATTCCACTCCCATTCTAATCCTTACAATCCCTTTTCCGCATTCCATTCCCAATCCAATCCCTTTCCACAACTTCCCCACTCCATTTCCACTCCCTTTTCTACTCCAGTTCCCACTTCTATTCCACACCTTTCCCAGATGCCTTTTCCATTCCTTTTCCACTCCCTTCCCACTCTTCCTTCTACCCCTTTCCCACTCCATTTCCACTCCCTTTTTCAACTCCCTTCCCACTCCTTTTCTACCCCCTTTTCCACTCCCTTTCCACTCCCCTTTCCACTCTTATTCCACTCCCATTCTAATCCTTGCAATCCCTTTTCCATATTCCATTCCCTTATCCACTCCCTATCCGCACCTTCCCCAATCCTTGTCCACTCAATTTCCACTTCGTTTCCATTCAATTTCCACTCCACTTTCCACTCCTACTCCACTCCCTTTCCACGGGGCATTCCTCTCGAACAATTACTGCGAACAAACACTGTATATAAATCCGGAATCTCTCGCAGACCATTAGTGCGCGGAGTAGCGGAGTGGGAGGAGGAAACCTTGGCCCTTTTATTCAGCCATATTGTTGGAATTCCAAAGGGCAGAGGAAACAGCTCCCGAGGGAGGATTCTCAATGCTGAAGGAGGGGAAGAAGGAGGGACGGAGGGAGGGAGGGAGCTATGTTTAGGGAAGAGTGGACTGGGCAGTTTTTTGTTTGTTTGGTGTTTATATTGACGTGTATGTATTAAGTATGAAATAACTTTTGTGAGATGCATATGTATGTGTGTGTACACATACATGTATATGTACATATATAATATACAGTATATATTCATAAACGTTTTAGGCATTTCCTTTCACTGTGTCTTGTAATAGGCAGAGGTGGTCTGTTCATGTGTAGAAAACGGGAGATTACGACTTGTGGGAGGAAGGCTAAAGGCCTCGGCTGAACTTGAGGCGTCCTTGTCTCCTGTGATTTTGCAGTTGGGAATGTATTGAAATATAATTATTGTGGGTGGATGGTCTTGGCAGCTATATTGCCTGTTTTAGGTGAATCAGATTTGAAAGTTTGAATTAAATACCAGAGATCACCTAAAATAGGCAATATAGCTGCCAAGAACATCCACCCACAATAATTATATTTCAATATAATCCCAACTGCAAAATCATAGGAGACAAGGACGCCTCAAGTTCAGCCGAGGCGTTTATCCTGCCTTCCATAAGTCATAATCTCCCATTTTCTACACATGAACAGACCACCTCTGCCTATTACAAGACACAGTGCAAGGAAATGCCTAAAACGTTTATCAAATTGAATTATGAGAATCTAAATAGTGCAAGAGACAGAAAATGCCCGAAAATGTGCCTTTTTGCGTAGAGTTTTGAAGCATGTTAGTCCAGTAATGCGGGATTATTCATACTTGCTACAAGAGACAATGTAAGGATATGCCTAAAACGTTTATCAAGTTTAAATGATTAATAAGAAATCAAACAGTGTAGGAGACAGAAACTGCCCTGAAATATGCCTATTTGTGTAGTGTTTTGAAGCATATCAGTACAATACTGCAGAATTTCTTATACTTATACACTTCAGTACACAAAAAAGATACCGCAGATTTTTGCCAAATAAATTTTCTTCTGATCTTCATTCTTATCTATTCATTTCCTTCAATTGCAACCTCCGCCATCGTCTTGCAATTCAAGTCGTCTTTAGAAATAAATAAACTTTCTTTTGCTCGATTTCAAACAACTGATTGTGACTGAGAACCTCTAAAGAGTAAGTATATTCCAGAGTCCCCTTTTTAGGTAATGAAGTTGTATCATATTTCAGGACACCACATTTAACATATTAAAAGGCGCACAGCTTTTAATAATAATAATAATAATAATAATAATAATAATAATAATAATAATAATAATAATAATAATAATAATAATAATAATGATTTTTATGATGCAATGAGTAAATACATAAAGTCGTTTACTGCTAATGTTTTTAACAACAGACATTAATTTTGTTATTGAATTTTACTAATCTCTGTCTCTCTCTCTCTCTCTCTCTCTCTCTCTCTCTGTCTGTCTGTCTCTCTCTCTCTCTCTCTCTCTCTCTCTCTCTCTCTCTCTATATATATATATATATATATATATATATATATATATATATATGTATATATATATTTATATTTATTAATATTATATATATATATATATATATATATATATATATATATATATATATATATATATAGAGAGAGAGAGAGAAGAAAGAGAAGAAAAAAGATTGATAAGTTCTGAATCCTTCAGACAATGATGACAGATTGTTCTAAAGGCTCCCTAAAACCTTGAATATCTATTGAATAAAACATACCCCACATAATGACGACAGGAAAAAAAATATCACACTCGCTATGTCAGCTCCATAAAAGCAGCATCATATTAAAAAAAAGGGGTGGAGGGAGAGGGAGGGAGGAGGAAGGGGAAGGAAGGAAGTATAATCTTGGACTCTCCTGAACCCTGAGACGTCCAACAACAAAAGGATTCTTTCCCCCTTTTTAATTTTTCCCTTCCTGATCTATCCATTATTTCTCCTCACACGCTCTTTTTTCCTTTAAATTCTCCGTCAAACAATGCCTCTTTAATGCCCCGTTTAGAAAGCATCTTTCTTTACCCCTTCTCTCTCTGCCCCCCCTCTCTTTTCTCCCCTCTCTCCCTTTTTCCTCTGGCTGATCCACCGGGCTTTCATCACACGTCAACCTGTTTACGAGAAGACTTGGGGCCCTCCAATGCGTCCGGTTCCTCTTGGCTGATCTCACGGATTTTTTCCTAACCTCTTTGGTGTTCATCCTCCCTTTTCGTGAGGATTTCAAGCGTTATCTCTCCCATTCAAGGATGGATTCACTGTTATTCGCTTTCATCCGTGTCAACTGGGGTTAACAAAAAGTGTATGGGTCTAGCGACCAAATCTCTCTGAAGATTTGAGCGTGAAAACGCTGGCTTACTGACATACCGCTTCTTTCTTGACCGTTCTTTCTCACCTTTTCGTGTGGATGGGGATTGACAATCTCATCTCTCGCATTTAAGGAAGAATTCGCTTTTCTTCATTTAGTATCCGTCTCAGCTGGGAGTCAGGAAACGGTACACGGGTCTAGAAGCCAATTCCAAAAGATTTGACATGAAAACCGTGTCAGCTGGGAGTCAGGAAAAGGTACATGGGTCTAGAAACCAATTTCAAAAAGATTTGACATGAAAACCGTGTCACCTGGGGTTAAGGAAAAGGTACATGGGTCTAACAACCCAATTCCCAAAAGATTTGAGCATGAAAACCATGTCACCTCGGGGTTAAGAAAAGGTGCATGGGTAGGCCTATAGAACCTAATTTCCAAAAGATTTGGGCATGAAAACCGTGTCACCTGTGGGTTAAGAAAAGGTGCATGGGTCTAGAACCCAATTCCCAAAAGATTTGAGAATGAAAACCGTGTCAGCTGAGAGTTAAAAAAAAAAGTGCATAGGCCTAGCAACCAAATCTCTATGAGTGCTTGAGCATGAAAAAGTTGGGTGACTGACGTATCACTTCTTGGAAAGATCCTCATTATTTCTTCTAAAATTATCTACCTGATTCCTGTGAGGGAAACAAACCTGTAAAGTGTATTCCTTTATAGAAACCACTCTCGTTTAATTGGAATCTTAAAATGAACTGCACAGCCTTCTATGAAGCTTTGAGCATGCAAAAGCCGGGTGACTGACGTATTACTTCTTGGAAATCCTTCCTCATTTTTCTCTTAAAAATATTTAATTAATTTTTGGTGAGAGTACGCTGTCAAAGTATATTTATCCTCTATAAAAACCACTTGAATTTATTTAGGATCTAAGTTTGAACTCTACAGCATTCTATCATCACGACCAAAGTCCCTTACCATGTGATATTTTCCTTACTCGTTTCTTCCTGCTAGTTAGTTTTTTCCTTCGTCGTATTGAACGTCCCTTAAGCATTCTGTAACTCGATCCTTTATTTCACTTTACGCCTTTTGTCTAGAAGAGACAATGCCATTTACAGTACTTATGGTTCAGCTGAGATCTTTGGACTGCCTCTCATTTTATTTAAAGGTTAGCTGTGGCCCTGTTTGTCTATTTTGTCAACCTTTAAGCTTAACTAAGACCTAACCACTGTCTCTCACTTAAAGTTCAACTGTGACCTTGTCTGTCTACTGTCCCAAGCTTAAAGTTCATCTTAGGTCTATTTAAAGTTCACTTGTGACCTTGTTTACATACTGTTGCTGGTTTGATATTCAGTTTAGGCCTAGCTACTGTTTCTCAATTACTTAAAGTTCAACTGTGACCTTGTCT
>NC_089777.1:16786536-16789036 GCF_040412425.1 Macrobrachium rosenbergii | reverse complement strand
ATTTCATGCAAAGCCCTGTTTGTGTTTTTATCGTTTTCTGATTTCTGTGGCATTTCTTCTATATATATATATATATATATATATATATATATATATATATATATATATATATATATATATATATATATATATATATATGCACCATTCTACTCTCTCTCTCTCTCTCTCTCTCTCTCTCTCTCTCTCTCTCTCTCTCTCTCTCTCACGCTGCAAGGGTCTATATTCCGCGGTAATCGTTCAGCCTTTTAATGACGCTAATTTAGGAAAACGGCATTACAGAGGCATTAGATAATTACCCTTAATGCCTATGTACGCAAGGTATAAAGTCGTGAGTTGCCTGATAGGTTAATTCCCTCGTTTATTCAGGCAAAGTTAATCTTGGCTGCGTTATTTACTTTGACATATTGTTATTAAAAGAGTCTGGGGTTTTTTTATGTCATGGCGTAATGTGTCATGTGTATACAGAAGTGTACATATTAGTTCTTGTTTATGTACTGTCATGATGTGTGTACATATACATACACACACACACACACACACACACACATATATATATATATATATATATATATATAATATAATACACATATATATATGCATATATACATATATATATATATATATATATATATATATATATATATATATATATATATATATATGTGTGTGTGTTTTGTGTTTGTACATATTTTTTGTGTTTCACATATTCCTATAAATGCACAAATCCCACAACAATATGACAAGAAAAATAAAATGAAATTATACCTACAATAACACAATCTAAAAACAGTAAAAAAAATTACTTTTAAAAGAATAAATAGTGAACATTATCACGGCACATAAATCTAAAAATACAAAAAAAGTATATCGGATGGAACGAAGCACAAAGACACGAGAGTAACATAAAAAAAAATTATTGAAAAACACTAACGTGATGAAATCTCGCTTGAGGACTACAAAATTCAACTCAGGGCAGCAACGTTACATCGTAAATAATAATAGAATGGAATAGAATGGAATAGAATATAGAATTTAGGCCAAAGGCCAAGCACTGGGACCTATGAGGTCATTCAGCGCTGAAACGAAAATTGACAGTAAAAGTTTTGAAAGGTGTAACAGGAGGAAAACCTCAAAGCAGTTGACCTATGAATCAACTGTTAGGAGAGGGCTGAGGAAACTAAGATTGAAGAAAGAGAATATGAACGTAGGTACAGTAAAATGAACGAAAGGGGTTGCAGCAGCAGCTATAGGGGCCTAGGGAATGCACGCCGCAAAGAACCTCATCAAGCAATGCCTGCAGTGCATCGCATGAGGAGCACTGACGGCAATGCATAAGTGGCTGCTGCTGAACTGCGAGGCAAATAATGTCGTGTATTTTCTTGAATTTTCGGTCGTATGTGTTCTAGAGAGGGTGGAAGACCTTGCTTGGTAATTAGGAAGATGCTTAACGAGGGAAAGGACTTTCTGGAGGGAAATGACGAGGGGGTAATGAGGTCTGGAGATTGCTTTGTAGTTTATGAAGTGTGGCCTTCAGGCTGGGTTCATTTTTGACAGGCGATTTTATCACCCCCTTTTAACTTCGGGTAAGTAATGTTGGCTCTGATGGGATTAGCTAATTACGAGGTGAGTTATTCTGTTCTTAAATCATTCATGAAGATGGGAAGGCACACATAGCTTGTATATATATATATATATATATATATATATATATATATATATATATATATATATATATATATATATATATATATATATGTTGTAAGAAATGTAGATGACAGAGTATTTGTATATCTATACTAATCACAATTTTGAGAGAGAGAGAGAGAGAGAGAGAGAGAGAGAGAGAGAGAGAGAGAGTAAAAGATATTATAAAACGAATGTAGAATTCACCAAAGACTTCACGCTTTTCTACCGAAGAGAGAGAGAGAGAGAGAGAGAGAGAGAGAGAGAGAGAGAGAGAGAGAGAGAGAGAGAGAGACTAAAAAGCATTACAATACGAATGTGGAATTACCCAAAGACCTCACGCTTTCTTAATGAAGAGAGAGAGAGAGAGAGAGAGAGAGAGAGAGAGAGAGAGAGAGAGAGAGAGAGAGAGAGAGAGAGAGAGTATTTCAAGGCCATTCTGCCCTGACAGCGAAGTCATTCCAGCTGGCAATTAGAAAGACCAATCTCACTTCTATATCCCGATGTTAATGCCCCCGCTCAGACACTGGGCAGCAATAAACGATGATTTGTGCCCAATTCTGGTGGACTTTGAAACACTCCGTGCTAGCTCTTGAATTGCTAACTATGAATGGCTGGCTCAGCAGTTTAATTCTGGATATATACCCCAGTTCAATATCATGCCTGGATTTAAGCACAATTGGTTCATTAACGTTTCCCATTTTGCTTTATATATATCTATGTTTATATATATATATATATATATATATATATATATATATATATAATATATATATATATACATATACATATATAATATTAGCACCCAAGGTCCCTC
>NC_089777.1:16756536-16774036 GCF_040412425.1 Macrobrachium rosenbergii | reverse complement strand
AGCTCGTAACGGCAATTGCAGCTCGTAACAGCAGCTGCAGAATACAATTCTCGGCCAATTGAGAAGCACGATCAACCAGTTGAGAAGCACGACCAACCAACTGAGAAGCACGATCAACAAATTGGGAAGCACGATCAACAAATTGAGAAGCACGATCAACAAATTGAGAAGCACGATCAACAAACTGATAAGCACGATCAACCAACTGAGGAGCACGACCAACCAATTGAGAAGCACGATCAGCCAACTGAGAAGCACGGTCAACAAATTAAGAAGCACGATCAACCAATTAGGAAACACGATCAACCAACCGAGAAGCACGATCAACCAATTGAGGAGCACGACCAACAAATCGAGAAGCACGACCAATCAACTGAGAAGCACGACAAACCAACTGGGAGGCACGATCAACAAAGTGAGAAGCACGATCAACCAACTGAGAGGCATGATCAACCAACCAATTAAGAATCACGATCAACAAATTAAGAAGCACGGTCAACTAGTTGAGGAGCACGATCAACAAATTGAGAAGCACGACCAACCAACTGAGAAGCACGATCAACCAACTGAGAAGCACGATCAACAAATTGAGAAGCACGGTCAACCAACTGAAAAGCACGATCAACCAACTGAGAAGCACGATAAACAAATTAAGAAGCACGATCAACCAACTGAGAAGCACGATCAACCAACTGAGAAGCACGATCAACAAATTAAGAAGCACGATCAACAAATTAAGAAGCACGATAAACAATCAGAACCTCTTTAGTAGAACGTTATCGACGCAACTCACGATTAAAACCCGAGTAATCAAATTACGAAGGAAAACCTTGAACTTCCGTAGCTAGCCTTCCCTCCCTACCCCTTCGCCCTCCCCACCCCCAAGCAAGGATTTACCTAAAGGATTCACCTGCAAGATGAGAAGGTAATCCTACACAGTCAAGGAGAGTAAAGGAGGATTTTAAATCGTATGAAAACTGTCTCATTGGCTTGGGAACGACGCCGTGAAACTGCAAATTGGATTATAAAGGCTCTGAAGTGGGGGGTATAATATTCCTTCGCAGTTCTGTAAAGGATTTAAACGTACCTGTTTGTTTGGTAGGTGGAAAATCATACATACACACACACAATGTATGTATTTATGTATATATATACATATATATAATACAGATATATATATATACATATATATATATACATGTATATATATATTATATATATATATATATAATATATATATATATATATATATATATATATATATATATATATATATATATATATATATATATATATATATATATATATATATATATATATATATATATATAAAATCACATTTATTTATCATTGACAATAAAAATAGTATTCTTGGGAATAACTTCTTTATTATAGTTATTCTTTAATCAGATGTGGAGGATCTGTTCTGTAAAAACTTTTTGGGAATATCTAATAATTGTACTTTATATTCTGCATAGTAATTTATGCAAAGAATAAGACAGATATATATATATATATATATATATATATATATATATATATATATATATATATATATATATACATGTGTCTGTGTGTGCGTATGTATATAAACCAATACCAAAAAGGCATGATTCCACATTCCCCCTCTTAACCAAACCAGACCTTAAAAACGCACATTGATCGGAACATCGACAAAATTTCCCGACGTAGTTCCTATCTCCTGCGAAGTCGTCTTTCCGGATAACTCAGCAACTTAGGCAGGCTTTAATAAAAGCTTGAATTTTGGGGAGGGTTGGGGGTGGGCCAACACTATGCTCTTTCGTCTGCTAATTTGGGAGAGGAAGAAACTTCGGGCAAAGACTTTGTCCATTAAGTTCAGTCAATGCGTCAGTTGGAGATTGGCAGGCAATTTCTCGATCGAGCGAGAGACCCAGAGTTCAGAGTGTCAGGAATTTACAAGATTTTTAAAATGGATGGACTTTTGGACTTTGCTGAATTTAAGGTAAACAGGATTAGCTGTTTACTTTAAATAAGGATATACAGGATTTACTGTTTAAAAAGGACGGACTTTTGGACTTTCCTGACTTTTGGGTAAACAGGATTATTTTACTTCAAATAAGGATACTTGACATTTACCATATGTTTAAAAAGGACGGACTTTTGGACTTTCCTGACTTTTGGTGAAAAAACTGATTTTTTAAATTTTTGTTTTTATTGTAAATTGACTTTATTTGTTTTTATTTAATTTTGATAATTTGGTGAATTTTTATCTCTGATTATTTTCATTTTTTATCTTTATTTAATGTATCTTTATTTATCTTTATTTAATCTTTGAACAGGATTAGTCATTTATGTCAAAATAAGTATATTCAGGACTTACTAAACGTTGAAAAAGGACGGACTTTTGGACTTTCATGACTTTGGGTAAACAGGATTATCTATTTGTGTTTAAGTAAGGATGCCTTGGATTTACCATATGCTTAAAAAAGGACGAATTTTGTGATTTCACTGACTTTGGGCAAACAGGGTTATTTCTTAACTTTTATATAAGCATATATAATCGTTTTAAAAGTTCATCATTACTGCATTATTCCGTTTTGCTAACGATATGCTCATGTCTCTGTTTGAATAAACAATATACGTTTTTTCCTTCGCTTGCAAATGGCTTTAATATTCATGTAATTTTACCATTTAACAATACTCTTCTTCTTCTTGCAAAGGCAAAATGGAAACTAAATAAATATTCTATTATAATTACAGAATATCTTTACCTAAATTTCATGTTAAAATGGATTCCTTTTCATTACACAATGAAAAAAGTTAAATTTTTTTTACCATAACCAAAAAATTGACCACCATTATGTGGTCCATATAATATACTGATGGCTAATAACAACAGATACTAACGAGGTATTATTAACTGAACATTTCTTTTCATAGTCATTACCAAAATGGAAATAACCTAAAGTAATGTTCAGTAATCAAAAAAGCACTTACATTTCCGCAGTTCTCAATCTGCATCCATGATCGATCATTTGGGAGACTTTCTGTAGTCTGACAGACTCATTACACACTACTCTGAGCCCCAGGTCAATATTTACACTCCTTGTGGGGCTGATAGGATCCCTGTTCGCCTCGGGGTTGTTTGTGGGATTGTCAGTAGCGAGGTCGAGGGACCACTTTTGGGTCGCGGTGCTGTCCCCCACCTCCAGGTACCCGTCACCACTGACCCTCCCGGGAAAGGTTCCTTCCGGTGAGATTTCGATGGCAGCACACAAACTGTTTTCCGGGACGCACACAGACACCCCGCCGTAGTCGTAGTAGTAGTCATAATAGTGATCGTAGAAGTAACGACCCGTTTCGTAGGTCGCGTACCCCTTGAAGTCCTCGTGGTCGTCACCGTAAGTCATGTAGGGGTTGCCGCCGTTTCTGCCGTGGATGGACTGACCTCCATTCGCGGGGTTGGCGCTATTGCTCTCGTGGTCTATGTAGTTCTCCTCAATGGCGTGGGAGTCCTCAAAGTCGAAGGAGTCCCTCGTGATTTCGGGAATCTCCTCCTCCGTGGGCAACTCGTTTTCCATGTCGCTTTCGAAGGTCACCTTATCGTCCGCGGTCACTTCTTCAAAGTCTTGTCGCATGGTGGTCTCTTCGTTTGCGTGGCCTGTTGCGTTACGGAGTGCATTCCTGCCTTCACCCTGCTCATCTGCCTCGGGATGGTCATATCTCCCAGTTCCTTGGCTTGGAATCTCAGGTCTTTCAGGTCCCTGGTGTGGAATCTTCGGTTCATGTGGCCTTGCATGGGATCCGTGGCTTGGTACACGAGATCCGTAAGGCACATGAATCGGTATTTCTGGTGTGTGGGGACCCTGGCTTGACATCTCGATTTGGTTGGTTCGTTGGCTTGATACCTCAGTTTCCATGGGTCTTTGGCTTGATGTCTTAGATCCATGGGAGCCTTGGCTTGTCATGTCATCAGTTTCCAAGGGCTCTTGGCTCGATATCTCAGGTGTACTGGACCCTAGGCCTGAAATGACATCTCCAATGGAATCATGACTTGACATCTCTGCTATATGTGGTCCCTTGTTTGATACCTCAGGTTTTCGAGGCCCCTGACTTGACATGCCAGTTTCGTAGCCTTCAAAATCTAAGCCATCATCATCAAAAAACTTTGTTTCATAGTCAAGGACATCAGAATTGCTGTGAGGGGAACTGCTGGTCTCATAGTCATGGAGACCGTGCCCTTGGTCCTGTGTCTGTGTGTTCGAATGATGCAGACCATGTCCTTGGTCCTGTGTTCGGGTGTTTGAATGATGTGTGTCTGGTATTTCCCTCCAGTGGGATGGTAACTTGTGTTTCTGTGTTCCAGGGTGGTGGTGGCCATGTCTCTCAGTTCCAGACTGGTGGTCTCTGGCTGTTTGCTTTGTCATGTATCCGGAATAATAGAAATCTGAAAATGGATCAAAACTGATATCTCCATCTTCAGTGAAATCAGGGTCAAGAGGAGAAACGTCCCTACCCCTTTCTTCTCCCGTCTGCGTTTCTTGCATGTTGCTAGTTTCATGTTTCGTTTCAAAGGCGTTTCTTGGATGCTCAGCTGGTAAATAGGGTGTGGGAGAATCAGGAGACCCACTGGGAGTATGTGCACTTATTGTCTGTACAGAATGAGTTTCATTATATCTTTTCCTTTCAGGTTCAGGGAACATTACTGAAATGGTATTTTCTGCCAAACTTTGCCCTGTTGTGTTAGTGTCAGTAGAGGAGTCTTTGACTTCACTGTTTTTACTGATTTGTAAAGCATTTTCATGAGGTAACTGGTAGTAATCACCATCATCTTTATTATCTGACTCGTTCTCAGTGGTCAAAGATGTTTTCGTTACCTGTGTAGAGAGTGCAGCTAACAAAAAACTGCTTTTCTTTCGTAACTCCAGAGCGTCTCCTGAGGTCTCAGGTGTGGTCAAGTGATGACCATCCTGTGAATTTCCATGCAAAGCCCCATTCGCCACTGGAGGAGTGCTATTCGAAGTCCACACTTCTGCAGGAGCGATTCCAGTAACGTTTCCAAGGCCATGACCGAGAGATATCACGAAATCCAGATGACTGAGGAGGACGACCAGAAGGAGAATGCAAGTTCTCAGGGGGCACTTCACCATCGCGGAATGGTGAGGCGAGACAAGAAGGGGAGAATTCATATTAACTTTAACAGGTGGTTGGCTGAGTGGCAGATTCCACAGCGCGGGTCAGATTCTCGTCAGACGGACAGGCAGATTTTGGGCTTCTATCGGCCAAATGCCCCGCAGCAGGAGAAGAAGAAGAGGAGGAGGAGTCGACCGAGCCATTTGTGGGTGGGTATGGGTACGGGTGCTCGTCCAACTGCTAATTAAAAAAAGGAAACTGATATCTTTTCTCTCTCTCTCTCTCTCTCTTTTCTCACATTTTCGAGTCACGTTAGGTCACTCACACTCAGGAACCTCCACCCACGCTGGACGAGATTCGGCCCCCGTCGTCGTCGGTGGGTGTACCGCATATGCCAGCGCATTTCGCAGACGCCAGTGGGGGGCATCAGTTTTCCAAAGAGGGAACTTGACTTAATTCGATCACCATGACATCAAACTGTTTACACACGTCATTACCACTACTCGAAAGACATTTGTTTACAAGAGGTGGTGGCCGACCATCTCATCCGCCGCCCACGTGACGGGAAAGGACACCGCCACCACCACCACCATGAGTTTCTGACTCGACGGAGACGCAGTAGCAGCCCAGTCTACCTGAACGAACTCATCCGCTCGACGATGGACCTCTCACGGTCGGATCCTTCCTCAACCAAAGTTGGGAGTCTACTGAGAGAACAAGACCATGCCGACTCCCTCTCCCGAGTCTCTCTCTCTCTCTCTCTCTCTCTCTCTCTCTCTCTCTCTCTCTCTCTCTCTCTTTCACAGCTCGAGGCATCATTTCATTCATATCTGCAGCAGAAGCAGCATCGGCAGCAGGGCTGTGTTGGGAAGAGGAAAGTTTTCTCGCGACAAAATGTCCCGGGCGAATATTTGTCGAAGGGGAACGGCGATGCAGATGGGAAATAGCGAAGTTGACAAAACTGGAGATGACAAGACTGTTTCATTACATACACGTGGACGAGGCCACTGTGTACGTAAGTTCATATGGTTGGTCTTTTAAACGATGGATGACTGAAAACGCTTGATTTTGAATTCTGAATAGGAGAGGTTTAGATGGAATTTCTACACTGAACGATTAGGCTGTGATAAAAATTCGTCTTCTTACTTAGCAATATATAAAACGGGTTTTGAAGGTTTATTTATATGAATATACTGATTTTGAATTTTGAATAGGAGAGGTTTAGATGGAATTCCTACATTGAACGATTAGGCTGTGATAAAAAAATTGTCTTCTTACTTAGCAATAAATAAAACGGGTTTTGAAGGTTTATTTATATGAATATATTGATTTTGAATTTTGAATAGGAGAGGTTTAGATGGAATTCCTACACTGAACGATTAGGCTGTGATAAAAATTTGTTTTCTTACTTAGCAATAAGTAAAACGGATTTTGAAGGTTTATTTATATTAATATATTGATTTTGAATTTTGAATAGGAGAGGTTTAGAAGGAATTCCTACAATGAACAATTAGGCTGTGATAAAAATTTGTTTTCTTTCTCAGCAATAAATAAAACGGGTTTTGAAGGTTTATTTATATAAATATAAATATATTATACATTTGAATATATAGGTTTATATAGGAATATATACAATGAATAATTATATGTGATAAAATTTATATATATATATATATAAATAAAATGTATGTATATATATATATATATATATATATATATATATATATATATATATATATATATATATATATATATATATATATATATATATATATTCATTAAATAAAAACGAATGACTGACAGTTGTATGTTTTCCTGTCTAAAAAGCTTCCTTCCCATCCCGTCCATTTGCCCGTCAATTCGGTAGCTAAAGACAAGGGTTGACTGTTTGCTTTATTTTTTGTTTATTTTTCTGTTTACACTGGTGATGCCTCCCGTCTGTAAGAGAATCCGTCACGACTTGAAATAGCATTCTCTCTCTCTCTCTCTCTCTCTCTCTCTCTTCTAATTTGAATTTCCTTTTTAATCAATGACGATATTTTATAAGAAACTCTCTCTCTCTCTCTCTCTCTCTCTCTCTCTCTCTCTCTCTCTCTCTCTCTCTCTCTCTCTCTCTCTGTGTGTGAATATTTTCTAATTTGAATTCCTTTTTATTCAACGACGATAGTTATAAGGAACTCTCTCTCTCTCTCTCTCTCTCTCTCTCTCTCTCTCTCTCTCTCTCTCTCTCTCTCTCAAATATTTTCACTAAGAATTTACTGTTTATTCAATAACGACATTTAGGAGGAAACTCTCACTCTCTCTCTCTCTAAGAAAGAAATCTAAGAAACATTGATCATAAAGGCTAAATAATTATTTAGATTTCCACGGTAACTATTATTATTATTATTATTATTATTATTATTATTATTATTATTATTATTATTATTATTATTATTATTATTATTTGACTCTCCTTTGGGGAGTGGGTAGGTGCTAAATCGATTCTACGCAGGGGAAATTTTAGATTTTTTACATTCCTGTCTGTCAATCATAAAGGCATTGCTCAGGGAAGTCACGGGACTCTGTGGTATAAGTACGTATACTGTATATATACATATATATAAATATGTGTGTATATATATATATATATATATATGTATGTATAAATATACATATATATATATGCATATATGTATATATATACTATATATGTATATATATATATATATATATATATATATATATATATATATATATATATATATATATATATATATATATATATATATATATATATATATATATATATATATATGTGTGTGTGTGTGTGTGTGTGTGTGTGTGTGTGTGTTGTGTATGTCTTGTTTGTCTGTGTGATTCATAAGAGTGAATTCTGTTTGTTTCTGAACATAATACATACATACATACATACATACATACATACATACATACATACATACATACATACATACATACAGTAAGCTTTCCAATAATATGAGACCTTCAAATACACAGAAAAACTTTTAGAGAGAGAGAGAGAGAGAGAGAGAGAGAGAGAGAGAGAGAGAGAGAGAGAGAGAGAGAGAATTCTGTCGGTATCTGAACCAACACATTCATACATACATACATAAGCTTTCCAATAATATGAGGCCTTCAAATACACAGAAGAACCTTGAGAGAGAGAGAGAGAGAGAGAGAGAGAGAGAGAGCACAGAAGCCAACCATTCCAGCGAGTTTTTCCTCGTCAGGAAATTGAAAAAGATATAGACGAACTGAAATCTTATTCCTTTTCCCCCTCATTGAGACAGCGGTTTCTAAAAACAGCTCTATTCGCAAAACACGTTTGTATAAAAGTTTTCAGAATCATTGTTTTATCTTCACACCAATTTAAAAGGAGAGCAAAATTATATATATATATATATATATATATATATATATATATATATATATATATATATATATATATATATATATATATATATATATATATATTCATAAGATATCAGCTTCTCAACCTGATTCTACCAAACACAGAAGGGAATGACGTCACCAGGTAGGCTAACGGGGCAACGAGCAACAGGTACTACACGTGAAAGGCATAAATAATTGATAGGGCGAGAGGTGGGGACCGGGGGTGGGGGGAAGCTGAGTGCCTTACCTGGAGAGAATGTTCGGGCGGAAATTGTTATTCTTTTTGTATTTACCTCCAACAAAGAAGTGTAAAGATATTTAGTCTCCCTCCAACAAAGAAGTTTCAAGATATTTAATCTACCTCCAACAAAGAAGTTTCAAGATATTTAATCTACCTCCAACAAAGAAGTGTAACGATATTTAGTCTAC
The DNA here is from genome assembly GCF_040412425.1 of Macrobrachium rosenbergii. Classification (NCBI taxonomy): domain Eukaryota; kingdom Metazoa; phylum Arthropoda; class Malacostraca; order Decapoda; family Palaemonidae; genus Macrobrachium; species Macrobrachium rosenbergii. The sequence goes on along the minus strand of NC_089777.1, from coordinate 16,765,099 downwards.
CGCCAACAAAGAAGTGTCAAAACATTTAATTTGCCTCCAACAAAGAAGTGTCAAGATATTTAATCTACCTCCAACAAAGAAGTGTCAAGATATTTAATCCACCTCCAACAAAGAACTGTCAAGATATTTAATCTACCTCCAACAAAGAAGTGTCAAGATATTTAATCTACCTCCAACAAAGAAGTGTCAAGATATTTAATCCACCTCCAACAAAGAAGTGCAAGATATTTAATCTACGTCCAACATATAAGTGTCAAGAGATTTAATCTACCTCCAACAAAGAAGTGTCAAGACATTTTAATCTACCTCCAACAAAGAAGTGTCAAGACATTTTAATCTACCTCTAACAAAGAAGTGTCAAGACATTTTAATCTTCCTCCAACAAAGAAGCGCAAAGACATATAATCTTTAACAAAAAACTTAGGACATTCAATTTGAATGTTTTTCTCTGTAAAATTTACCTTTGGGATACATGAACCCATTAGCCATTTCACATTTAAATGACTGACGTTTAATTGCATTATTTCTCTATATTAAACAGACCCTTTGATGAATATACATAAATAATTTACCTGGAAATAAATCTCCTCCCACTTGTATTAATATCATTCCGCAATGTACACAAACTAAAATGATGAATATTCCACACTTCATATATCACATTCATCATTTTCATTCGTTTTCATAATTCGACCTGATTAGGAGGTTAGCCTCGTATATCATTCTCTCAGACATTCCACATTTCATATTTCATATTCATAATTTCCAATCGTTTTCATAAATCGACCTGATTAGAGGATTGGCCTCGTATATCATTCTCTCAGGTGAACTTCGACTGCTTAAATATTTCCTCGGAACCGTTTCTCGGTCACGGAGCGAATGGACATTCGCCCAATTTTTCGTGAAGGGAGAAAATAAATCAACAGATTGGGCGTCAGACTAATCACTCGGAAAATGAGACGACAGAACGATTTGCGAATTAATATTCTCGAAAATTACCTCCGTCTCTGTGACGGCCAAAAACCATCTGAGGGAGTTTAATGGATTTCCTGATTAGTAATATTTCGCCCCCGAAATGAGATTGATTTGGCGTTTTAAAGTATTCCTTTTGAGTGAGAGAGAGAGAGAGAGAGAGAGAGAGAGAGAGAGAGAGAGAGAGAGAGAGAGAGAGAGAGAGAGAGAGAGAGAGAGAGAGAGATATTTTTGGGAAATTTAACTCCAAGATGAACACCAACTGAAGTAACAAAGTGTTAAATAACTTTTAGAGAAAGAGAGAGAGAGAGAGAGAGAGAGAGAGAGAGAGAGAGAGAGAGAGAGAGAGAGAGAGAGAGAGAGAGAGAGAATTTTTTTTAGTATTTATGCGCACGAATCATTTAAGTTAGAGAGAGAGTTACAAGAGATAGGTATGTGTGTTTGAGAGAGAGAGAGAGAGAGAGAGAGAGAGAGAGAGAGAGAGAGAGAGAGAGAGAGAGAGAGAGTCACGCAAATACTCATTTGCATATTTGTCAACGAGGTCCGCCTACCACCAGAGGCTCGCGTTTCTTTCCCGGAATACTGGAATGAGAGGAATATCGTCTCTATCCGGGAATCACGTGTTGTAATTGGATTTCAGAAATTGGCAATTGGAATTCAGATTTTTTTTTTCTAACTGCCATGAGTAATTCCAATCCTTTCTGAGAATTGCTAGTTCAAATTTTTTACTTTGAGCTGATGAGTAATTTATAATTTTTTTTTGCTATATGTAACTGTCTACAGGAATTACATTTTGAAATTTTAATTTTTATAAGTGCAATTATCTTCAGGAATTACATCTTGAAACTTTAATTTTCATGTACAACAGGAGTTACATTGTGAAATTTTAATCTATTTATTGAAAAATTTTACCAGATGTAACTGTCTACAGGAATTACATTTCGAAACTTTAATTTTGATATATGTAATTGTCTCCAGGAATTACATCTTGAAACTTTAATTTTAATGTAAAAAAATTTTACCAGATGTAATTGTCTCCAGGAATTACATATTGAAATTTTAATCTATTTATTTATGGAAAAACTGTTACCAGATGTAACTGCCTTCAGGAATTACATTTCGAAATTTTAATTTATATAAAAAAATACTACTAGATGTAACTGTCTTCAGGAATTACATTCTGAAATTTTAATCTATATATAAAAAACTGTTAAAAGATGTAACTGTCTCCAGGAATTACATTTCGAAATTTTAATTTATATATAAAAAATTTACTAGATGTAACTGCCTATAGGAATTACATTCTTAAATTTTAATATATATATATATATATATATATATATATATATATATAAATTATTACCATATCTAACTGTCTACAGGAATTACATTTTGAAATCTTAACCTATATATAAAAAAAACTTTTACTGGATATAACTGCCTCCAGGAATTCCATTGTGAAATATTCACCCTTTCTAACAGCAATAAGCAACTGCGAAGTTTATCAACATGTGGAATATTTGCCCTCGCTCTAATTAGGGTAATTTGGCAATTTCTACTCCGTAATTGCCAGGTGGTAATTCATCTCCATGAATTACCGGGTAAATACCTTATTCTCCGACCTACGAAGCGAGTTTTCCGTCACAGAATTAGCATCGGTGAATTGAGATTCGTGATTTTTGACCAGAGATTCCTCTTTGTATAATTGCAGTCTGAATTCTCTGCCTTCCAAACAGGAGATGTAACACATTCATTTATTTATTTATTCATTCATTTATTTATTTATTTTGTCAACAAAGACGGAATTCACAGTTAATAAATGAGCGGAATTTGGGAGAGGCAATTAGCCAGAATGAGAAAAGAAGAGAAGGGGAAGGAGAGATCATTAACGAATAGGAGAAGAAGAAGAAGAAGAATAAGTACAAATGAAAGCAGAGTTAAAAGGAGAGAGAGAGAGAGAGAGAAGAGAGAGAGAGAGAGAGAGAGAGAGAGAGAGAGAGAGAGAGAGAGAGAGAAATAAGGTGATGTAGGAATAAGCAGAAATAATATATATATATATATATATATATATATATATATATATATATATATATATATATATATATATATATATATATATATATATATATACATACATATATAAAATATATGAATATATATATATACATATATATACAGAACTGATAAATAACAATCATTATACACTGACTAATTAACCGACTGATTTATACCAACCTGGCGTCGCAACAAAAAAATTTATTACGGAAGCCCATAAATGTATATTTGCCAAAAGTAAATAAACAACGTTTCAATAAATATGCCGCTGGCAACTCGGTCATGTACACAGAATATAGGCAAGTTTCAATAAAAGTTATTTAATTGATGTTTTCAGAACACAATTCAAGTACATTTATTCAACAAACAAAAGTCCTTTACAAAACAAATGAAATTTTAAAGTGTGTTGATGCAATTCACTTATATCTAGTTAAACAAATGTGATTTCTCGTATGATTTATTGTCATAATTGAGATTATTTCGCAAATAAGTATTTTACTAATATTTTCACAGCATGATTCAAATATAATTACTGAACAAACACAAGTTCTATGTAAAATACATCAAATATTTAAATTACACTGATGCAGTTCACTTGTATCTTGTGAAACAACTAAGAATTGAACTGGACTGAATATAGAATTTAGGCCAAAGGCCAAGCACTGGGACCTATATGAGGACATTCAGCGCTGAAACGGAAATTGACAGTAAAAGGTTTGAAAGGTGTAACAGGAGGAAAACCTCAAAGCAGTTGCACTATGAATCAATCGTTAGGAGAGGTGGAAAGTAAGATGGAAGAAAGAGAATATGAACGGAAGTGGAATAAAAGCAACGAAAGGAATTGCAGCTAGGGGCCAAAGGCATGCTACAAAGAACCTCTAGTACTGCCTACAGCGCACTACACTACACTAGCCCCCTACGGGGGAAACAAATAAAGTTCTTACGAAACAATTTAATACCACAGGGGAAATTATTTCCTAAAATACAGTCAGCACAGTAAAAGAAAAATCATTATATGGGATGCCAATAACCCTTTAATTTAAATTTTACATTTGCATGAAAAATAAGCTCTTAAAAGGGGAATAATTTTTCATTAAATAGAATTATTTTTACGCTGAAGAATAAATGAGTTCATGACAATGATTTCGCCAGGAAAGAATTTTGAACTTTACGCGAAATACAGATGTTAATGAAACAATTCTGTATTTCATGAGGACGGTAATACTCAAATCCTTTTTTTTTTTGTAACGGTGTTAAACTAAATATAAACTTTAAATAAAAAAAGCATTAAAAATACGTTTTAGTTTTCTGTAAAAGAAAACCATTGAGATTGCTTTCTGGCTGCCCGTTCGCCCTCAGATCTTAAAAACTACTGAGGCTAGAGGGCTGCAAATTGGTATGTTGATCATCCACACTCCAATCATTAAACATACCAAATTGCATCCCTCAAGCATCAGCAATTTTTATTTTATTTAAGGTTAAATTTAGCTATGATCGTGCGTCTGGCACCGCTATAGGTGCCAACAACACCGGCCACCACCAAGCTGTGGCCGAAAGTTTCATGGGCCGCGGCTGAGAGTTTCACGGGCTGTGGCTGAGAGTTTCATACAGCATTATACGCTGTATAGAAAGCTCGATTGAGCCAAAGAAACTTCGACTAATTTTTTACTTGTTTGGAATGGTGTTAAACTAAATATAAAACTTGAAATTTAAAAATATTAAAAATGTTTCCAGGCTTCATACGTACATCACTAGAACATAATATTTCTTCCCTGTCTCGACATTATTTCTCAGAACACGCCCTCAGGAAGCCCTGCTACGGATGGATTTATACAAGCGTCAACGCCTAGGAGGCCATCATCCCTTTGCAAAGCGGTCTTATCCTCCAGGGCGGTAGGATAAACATCGCAGGAATCACTCGCAGGAGGAACTGTGTGGTCGATGGGAGTCCCACGCTTTCGTCGATCAAAGATTGTTGGGTCCTTGTCTGTGACTTGATTTCTGTAAGTTGCAGAAGAAGAAGAAGAAAAGGAAGTTGAAGAAGGAGGAGGAGGAGGAGGAGGAGGAGGAGGAGGAGGAGGAGGAGGAGGAGGAGGAGGAGGAGGAGGAGGAGGAGGAGGAAGTTAAAAATCCCCTTAGAACTGGGAAAGATGGCTTCTCTCCCTCGTCTGAATTAGGCAGAATTTCCCAGGGTGAAGAGGGCCCCTTCCAGGAATACATTTCTGCTTTAGTTTTCCGGTGAATTGTGGTCATTAATTCGCGTTTTGCCACAAGAGTGAACAAGCATTGTGCACAGAGTAACAAGGGTCTTCTTTGTAACAATGTTTCTAGCCCTGGCAATTAAGAATTATGAAACTGTATTATGAAATTTGAAGTTTCCTTACTTTCAAATCTGTCAATTCATCCAGTCACTGGAAACTCATCTAAAATAAAGCTTATGTCTCTGTCACGCGTTGTTTACCGAATAAGAAGAATCTTCTTGACAATCTTTCTGCTATTGACAAGCATGTTGATAGGCCAAGCAATAGTGAATTATATTTGGAATTTTCTCCACTTTCCAATCTGTCAACTCAAGCTTGCAGACGTAAAAACCAGTCACAGGAACCTCCTCTATAGTAAAAAATTTCTCTTTATATCAAATGTGATCCATAATTTCAACACTGGAACTTCATCTAAATTAAGTTTCTCTCTATATCAAACGCCTTTCATGATTTCAAGACGTGACAGACAAAACAAGATCGATTTATGCCAAGCCAAAAACAGTCTTGGGGAATTCACGAAAGTTTCTCTTTATATCAAATTTGATCCATAATTTCAACATTGGAGCTTCATCTAAATAAAGTGTTTCTCTGTATCAGACGCCATTCATGATTTCAAGACGTGACAGACAAAACCAGATCGATTTATGCCAAGCCAAAAACAGTTTTGGCGATTTGACCAAATTTTCTTTATATCGAAAGTTTCATTTATATCAAATGTGATCCATAATTTCAAGACGTGACAGACAAAACCAGACATTGAGCAGTTTCATCTAAATAAAGGTTTCCAACATCTGTATCATCAAACGCCATTCATGATTTCAAGACGTGACAGACAAAACCAGATCGATATTTGCCGAGCCAAAAACAGTTTTGGCGATTTGACCAAAGTTTCTCTTTATATCAAATGTGATCCATAATTCCAACATTGGAGCTTCATCTAAATAAAGGTTTCTCTGTATCAAACGCCATTCATGATTTCAAGACGTGACAGACAAAACCAGATCGATTTATGCCAAGCCAAAAACAGCCTTGGGGGAATTCCACCAAAAGGCCGAATAAACCAAAGGATTCTGAATGACAGACGAGAAAGAGGTTCCCGCCCGCAAGGACAACGGAAGAGTGATGTGTGTGTGTGTCTAAGTCACTTCAGAATCGACCGCCAGGGGGGAAAAAGAAATAATAATAATAAAAAGGTCACGTTGTTTACAGAGCAAATGTAAACGAGCAAATGACAATGTTTGGATGGGTTAGTTTCATCACGGGTTTCCTGAATGATGTGTAAAGAAGAGGAATGTTTACGACGGTGCAATGTTGCCCAAAACAATACGACATTAATTAGGAAGTTAAACAAAATAAATGCGACCGCTTTTAAGAAGTCACGGATGACAACATGACCTCAATTAACAAGTTAAACTTGACAATGCGACCTCAATTAACAAGTTAAACATAACAATACGACCTCAATTAAGAAGTTAAACTTGCAAACTTGACAATACGACCTCAATTAACATGTTAAACTTGACAATACAAAATCAGAATCAATTAACACAAGTCAAACTTGAAAACTTGATAATAAGACCTTACCTAACAAGTAAAACTTGACAATACGACATCAATTAACAAGTTAAACTTTGTACCACAGACTTGCGTCCCCTGTAGATTTATTCGGTGTCATTTGAGTTAAAATATTATTATTATTATTATTATTATTATTATTATTATTATTATTATTATTATTATTATTATTATTATTATTCAGAAGATGAACCTTATTCATATGGAGCAAGCCCACCACAGGGGCCACTGACTTCAAATTCAAGCTTTCAAAGAATATGACAGAAGGTATTGAATGGGAATTATAGTAAGAAGAGATCACTTATTAAAAAAGAAAAATTAAATGAACAAATTAATAAGTAAATATAAAAAAAAATTAAGTGTATTATTAAAATGCAAGGGGAATCGTATTAGGACATTAATGCATTGCACCTTCGCTTGAACTTCTGAAGTTTCAATTGCACCACAACCTCAGCGGTTGTGAGGAATAAAGGACCCTCCGGATCTTTGGAGAAGTTCGACAGCGAGGCACAGCATTTACTGCATACTGGTGCTTCTGCTGTTCAGCGAATCTGGCTGCAAAACAGCAGAGAAACAAATAACTGTGCTGTTCTCACTCTTGCAGACTGCGAATCACTTTAGATAAAGGTACGGTACAGATCTCGATTCATATTTGCTACCACCGTGGTTCACTCCCAGGTCACAACCCGTCAGTTCAACGAGATATAAGTGTATGCAAGTGTCTGTTGCAGTCGAGATGAAAAGGGTGGGGCTGGCACCCTCATCCCCAAAATCTCTCAGATAGAACTGGGAGTTTGTGTCTCAATGGCCTTAGTCTGGCTCATTATAAAGGGTAAAAAGGATTTAATATCTATCAAATAATATATAGAAGGAAATAAGTTGGACTGTTGAACAGTCTCCCAGAGGATGTTCGTGCAATTGGAACTTCAGAAGTTCAAGCGAAAATGCAACGCATTGCTACCCTAATACCACTTGCATTTTAATAATATACTTACGTTTTTTCCTATTTAGTTTTTTAATTTGATAATTTTTTTCTGTTTTAATAAGTGATCTCTACTTTCTGTACTTCCCCTTACCTTCTGTTACTTCTTTCGAATGAACACCATATTCTTTGTAAGCTTGAATTTCAAGTCAATGGCCCCTGTGGTGGGCTTATTCCATGGGATTATGGTTCATCTTCTTAATAATAATAATAATAATAATAATAATAATAATAATAATAATAATAATAATAAAAATAATAATAATAATAATAATAAATAATAATAATAATAATAATAATAATAATAATAATAATAATAATAAGTAAATGTTATTCCTGGTGTCAGTTTTGGAATTCAGTGAAAAATACCAGTCTTTAATCTCTGATTAAAGAGAGAAAAATCTTTATCTGTACCACAATTTAATCTGCTCCAATATTCGCACGTTTCTCGTTCCCTGGAGGAATAATCTCATTCATACTTTAGCGGCTCCCTGACCTTCCATCTCTCTTTAAAGAAGATCCTCCTTTGCCCTCGCTTCATTTCTGACACCCGTTCTGACACTTTCTGACACTTGGGCTCCCTTTCGACTTTGGTCTGTGTCCGTCTGTCCGCCTTTGCCCTCACTTCATTTCTGACACTGTCTGACACTGAAGCTTCTGTCGACCTTGGTCTTGTGTCCGTCTGTCCGTCTTTGCCCTCACTTCATTTCTGACACCG
>NC_089777.1:16749036-16751536 GCF_040412425.1 Macrobrachium rosenbergii | reverse complement strand
ATACCATGAATTTATTCACAAACAGAATACAATTAAAAATAAATAAAAACCTAAAAAATAAAAAAAAACCATTTCAAATAGAATGAAGTGGGCAGACCCACAGACTGATTAAGGGTATATATAATATTTTTCGTAAGTTATTAAAAAAATTTTAAAAAATAATTATCTACAAAGATTTCCTTCACACCAGAATCCTAAACACAGAGAAACTTTCTAAACTGTCTAAAAGAAAAGTAAAAACAAGTGGAAATAAATCCCTTACTTATAAAATCCCGTAGAAAGTACAGCTTTGTTTTCTAATCAATATTGAAAAAAAAAATAAAAATTATATCCTTGCAAAGAATCCTACCACAGAAGTTACGGGTCACAACGAGACAGAAACACCAACCATTCACTTTCTAAAGAAAGTAGAACAAGTAAAAATAAGTCACTTACTTTGAAAAGTTCCGTAGAAAGCACAGCTCTGATGTTGTAACTTTCCAGAAAGCTGAGACGCTCAGAGGGTTCCTGAAAGACAACGAGATTTGAGTGAGTTTCTTCACAAGACCAAAAAACTAACTTAGAAACATCTTTTGTAGTTTTGTCGCATAAGAGTTTCAAGTTTCCTTACAAAGAAAGGACGTATTATTATTTTTTAGAATGAGGCATATATATATATATATATGTAAATATGTATAAAATATATATATTTATACATACATATATTTATATATATATATATATATATATATATATATATATATATATATATATATATATAGAGATAGAGAGAGAGAGAGAGAGAGAGAGAGAGAGATGCGAGTATACCTTTTCTATTTAAAAACACGCCGTCCAGATTAAGAAACTGTAATCCTGGCCCACTTCTCATTTTCTATATAAATATCTGTCACCTACCTCTATATTTAGTGTGAACTTGAAAATGTAGAATAAAAACTACAAAAACATATATATATATATATATATATATATATATATATATATATATATAAACACATAAACACATAACACATACATACAAACAAAAACATACACACAAACATAAACATCTAAGAACCAAACTCTAAAAAAACCCAAACATTTCACATGCCAATTATCTTCACTCCCTTCTCCAGCCACATGCTTCAGATAAAACACGAAAAACCTGATTCAAAAAAAAAAAAAAAGAAAAAAAAAGCTTTTAGCCAAGATGAAAGCTCTCTTTGAAGTTGCTTCAACGTTGAAAAATTATATTGGAAGCTGAAAAAGAGGGATTTATTTTTTTATTATTTTTCATAGAGCGTGGGCTCTTTTCTCGTACAATGACTCTGCTAATTCTCCCTTTTTTTCAAAATTTGTATTTAATGTTTGTCTACGCTGCATAGATGGATGTTAGTGGGGAATATGTTTGGATGAATTGTTGAGCCAAATTTACTTTATGGATGTGAAGTGGGATTGTTGAATGGGAGTGAGATAAAAATGTTGAGATGCAGTGTTTGTTATTCAATCTCTCTCTCTCTCTCTCTCTCTCTCTCTCTCTCTCTCTCTCTCTCTCTCTCTCTCTCTCTATATCTCTATCTATATTTTATATATATATATATATATATATATATATATATATATATATATATATATATATATATGTATGTATATATACTGTATATATATATATATATATATATATATATATATATATATATATATATATATATATATATATATATATATATATATATATATTACTGAGCAACTATTTAAACATATATGTCCTGGGAGACAGATAGACAGACACACAGACAGTGAGATCTCTGAACCATCTATTAAAAGCAACAGGAATCAATATGACCGAATCATTATTGAGATTTGATGAGCCACAGAATCCGTCGACCCATGGCTGCAATGGAAAGTTAATGACGAGGCAGAAAGGGAACCTTGATCATTCCGGCCGCTGTTAATGACCTCGAATGACCTCGAATGACCTCAATGAAGTGAGACTGGATTTTTTCAATGACAGGCAGTTTCACTCGTTAAGGTTCGTGATTCTGCTCTTGTTATGAGGTCGAATGGGAACCTTGATCATTCCGGCCATTGTTAATGACCTCAAATGACCTCAGATGACCTTGGATGACCTCAAGGACACAAGGCTGGACTTTACCAATGACTGTTATTTTCAGCAATTGAGGTATGTGACTATTGTCTTGATATGATGCCAAATTGGAACCTTGATTAGTCCGGCTGCTGTTGATAACCTAAAATTACCTCAGATGACCTCGAATGACCTCAGTGACGGGAGACCGGCTTTTTCCAGAGACAGGCAGCTTCACCAGTTTAGGTATGTGACTGTTCTCTTGTTATGAGGCCAAATTGGAAGCTTGATTAGTCCGGCTGCTGTTAATGACCTCAAATGACCTGAGATGACCTCTAATGACATCAGAGTCGCGACTGGATTTTTCTAATGACTGGCAACTTCACCAATTAAGGATCATAACTGTTCTCTTGTTATGGTCCGTGCCAGATGCCGTTT
>NC_089777.1:16739036-16741536 GCF_040412425.1 Macrobrachium rosenbergii | reverse complement strand
ACACTGAGAGAGAGAGAGAGAGAGAGAGAGAGAGAGAGAGAGAGAGAGAGAGAGAGAGAGAGAGAGAGAGAGTTTAGAAAATATATGATTCAGTGGTCTGTATATGAAAAAAGGTTCATAACTTGACAGAGAGATAGTTGACTGTGTACTCGAGAGAGAGAGAGAGAGAGAGAGAGAGAGAGAGAGAGAGAGAGAGAGAGAGAGAGAGAGAGAGAGAATTTTAGCTCGACCAAACGAGTTGCCAACTTAATGAGATGAGGGTTAGAAACGCTGGTATTATTTTTGCAAAGGTCTCTCATGTAATTCCTTTGAAGCTAAGCATCAGTGGTTCATAATGCAATATGGAGCACTCTCTCTCTCTCTCTCTCTCTCTCTCTCTCTCTCTCTCTCTCTCTCTCTCTCTCTCTCTCTCTCTCTCTCTCTTCACAACTTTAAGCTTAGGAACGAAAGGCAGTCCTGCCCAAATTTTAGCAAGTTTTTATATTATTTTATTTTCAATAATAATAATAATAATAATAATAATAATAATAATAATAATAATAATAATAATAATAATAATAATTTCATTTGTCTTTTTAGCTTGATGTTTCAGTTAAAATTTTCCCCAATAATCACCAATAGGGAAGTCAAAGAAGTGTAAATAATAATAATAATAATAATAATAATAATAATAATAATAATAATAATAATAATAATTTTTCTTTACAATCATTACTGGGAATCAAAGAAGTGTAAATAATAATAATAATAAATAATAATAATAATAATAATAATAGTAATAATAATAACAATCAATATTTCATGATCACAAAACACACACACACACACACACACACACACACACACACAAACACCTGTCACAGGTACCATTTTTTCCCTAATTCTTCCGAGAATTCTGAAACTTATGTACAGCTTTCCCCTTCCTCTGCTGTTCCCGTATGTCCCCTCCCCTCGTCTCCCCTCATCAAAGGGAACTTATTTTCCCCTCTGTTATCTATTTCCATCTCTCTCTCTCTCTCTCTCTCTCTCTCTCTCTCTCTCTCTCTCTCTCTCTCTCTCTCTCTCTCTCTCTGAATTATGCTCATTTCAACACATTTTAGCTTTTCATTTTTTCGGTTATGTTGCAACCCTCTCTCTCTCTCTCTCTCTCTCTCTCTCTCTCTCTCTCTCTCTCTCTCTATCTATATATATATATATATATATATATATATATATATATATGAATTATATATTTCAATTACATTTTAACATTTTAACTTTTTGCTTTTTCGAACATGTAGTGACCTTCTCTCTCTCTCTCTCTCTCTCTCTCTCTCTCTCTCTCTCTGCATAAAATAACCCAATCAACCGCGTTTAAAACCCTCGTCCCGGCTGATAATGACCTAATCTCGAGCTTCCAATGACCTTAAGGCGTCGATTTCTTATGCACCCTAAAATAAGCTCGCATTGTGCTGGGTAATGGAACCCAGTCTCGTTTCGTATAAGAGACAATTTATTTCTCTAATATATTTAGCTCCAGAGATGATTAAACATTGCTTAGATGAAAAGAGATTCCTTATTATTATTATTATTATTATTATTATTATTATTATTATTATTATTATTATTATTATTATTATTATTATTACATATTTTAAATATTCCCTGTATACTATTATTAATTTTATTACTATTATTATTATATCATTATAATTATTCTTATTATTCTTACATACTCTAAATTTCTATGTATATCATTATTATTAATTTTATTGTTATCACTACCATTGTTATTATTATTATTATTATTATTATTATTATTATTATTATTATTATTATTATTATTATTATTATTAAATATTCCATTTATATTATTATTATTAATCTTATTATTCTCATAATTATTATTATTATTATTATTAATTATTATTATTCAAAAATGAACCCCATTCATATGGAACCAGGCTAACCATTTAATATGATTCCTTTATATTTAGAAATTCCGTGATTCTGACTCACAGTTCCGCGCAGAAACCTCTTAATGGTGACGTATCAAGAGAATTTGGAAGTGAATATAATAAGCAATCTCGCCAAGCGGGGAATATGCAAGATGAATCGTTCTCTGGAATATTGCAACGTGAATCCTGCCTTCTACTGCGCATGCGTCACGCACCGGGAATCTGTTGATTAATATTCTCTCTCTCTCTCTCTCTCTCTCTCTCTCTCTCTCTCTCTCTCTCTCTCTGTGTGTGTGTGTGTGTGTGTCTTTCAATGGGTATATGGATGAATTTAGTAAGTAGATTTAAATATCAATTATATATATTTGCTTTTATCTCTCTCTCTCTCTCTCTCTCTCTCTCTCTCTCTCTCTCTCTCTCTCTCTCTCTCTCTCTCTGTGTGTGTGTGTGTGTGTGTATATGGATGTACTTGATTTAAATATCAATTATATATATTTCTTTTAGTGTATCCTTTCTCTGTGTATCCTTTTAATGGGGATGACAATAATAATAATAATAATAAT
>NC_089777.1:16721536-16734036 GCF_040412425.1 Macrobrachium rosenbergii | reverse complement strand
AGAGAGAGAGAGAGAGAGAGAGAGAGAATTGGCAGGTTTATAACAATTTACCAGCAAAACTTTCATAATGCAACTGACGTGCAGCAGTCGTGAAAATTTATGAAAAATGCGAATCTATTTCATTTTTGTAAAAGGTCACATCCATTCGTTTTGCATCTCGCACTTTTATGTAAACAACGAGCAACTTCATTCACAAAAAATGGGAAAAAAAATTATATCCTTTGAGTAATTCTATTTTTGCATCGTAAGCCAAATCTGGGAAATTATATATATATATATATATATATATATATATATATATATATATATATATATATATATATATATATATATATATATATATATATTTGAATTCTTGGACAAAGTCACATATAAGTATCATAACATTCTTTGATCTAATTACAGTTTTGGCGTTTTGCAAGTGAAACTCTCCAACTTTGCAACACCCGTTTCGTCGACAATATACAAAACTAGACCGCTTGATAGCAAAATAGTTTTCCGACTATAAACGAAAGTGGCGCACTAGGTTGCAGCTAGGGGTCGGAGGGACGCTGCAAAGAACCTTAAGTAATGCCTACAGTGCACCGCGTGAGGCGCACTGACGGCACTAACCCCGCTACGGGGACGAGGCTAGAATGGATTCTATATCTTCCGTCTTTCTTTCTATGTACTTCCACAGTGACTATGAGCATCTTATCAAAACTTTTTTTTTTTGGGGGTTAAAAGCTGTTTTTTGCTATTGGACGTAATTCCAAAAAACCGCTTATTTTGGCGACGCTAGAACATTGTGCTAAATCTATAACCTTTCTACGTAATTTTCAATAAATTATGCGCCCTTATCAAAAATGTTTTTTAATGGTTAAAAACTGATTTTTTGCTTTTGAAGGCAATTTCATTTAGGGGGGGGGGGCGACAACAGAATGTTGGGATAAATATATAATTTTCTTTCTATTTATTTCAACGGTAATTATGCATACTTATCAAAACTGGTTTTTTGATGGAAAAAACTATTTTTTGCTCTTGGAGGCAATTCAAAAAACTGATTTTTTTTTCACAATATTAGAAAGTTGTGATAAATTTATCCTTGCATTCATTTCCACAGTCATGAAGCGCACTTATCAAAACTATTTTTAGATAGTAAAATTATTTTAATTTTCAAGGAACTTACCCACCCACCCCAAAAAAACTGATTATCTTTGAGGGTAAAAACTATTTTTTTTTTTTTTTTGCTTTTGGAAGCAATTCTAAAAACCTGGAAATGTGCCACTTTTCACTCACTGATAAATCTGACAGGGTACGAGAGTTCTAATGAATGACTGCTTGATAGAATCGTATCTTTTAAAAAGCTGTTTTGTTTTATTTTGTGTGACTTCAAAGATCTCGGTTTTATCTTGTGGAAACTGTCCCAGATTAAAAAAAAATTTGAATATAAATATATATCTTTGCGTGGGTGTTTTCAATGCATGGTTAAATACGTCTCAGGCTTTGTAACGGGAGCTGATATTTTGTGACTATTATCTTTTAAAAATTGCAAAAGTGAAGACTGAAATAATAATAATAATAATAATAATAATAATAATAATAATAATAATAATAATAATAATAATAATCAGTGCTTTGTGTGGTATATCTATACAAATGTGTGTATATACATACATACATATATACATTATATATATATATATATATATATATATATATATATATATATATATATATATATATATATATATATATATATATATATATATAAATTATATAATATATATATTAAATTATATAATATATATAATATATATATAATATAATTTATATATATATATATATATAATATATATATATATATATATATATATATATATATATATATACGAGTATATATATATATATACATACATACATACATACACGTGCATATGTAAGTGCGTGCGTGCGCGCGCAAGTATATATTTTAATTTGCTGAATCTTTGGTTCCGTTTTTTCAAGCTCTTTACATTCCCTTTGAGCGTCGTTGCCGGCTGAAAGCAAATTCAATTCGAAATTGCCTTTATCTGCTTTCCGTGAGGGTGAAAACCTTCTCTCTCTCTCTCTCTCTCTCTCTCTCTCTCTCTCTCTCTCTCTCTCTCTCTCTCTCTCTAAATTCAATGCAGCGAATTGTCGCGTCTTTTATATTTGCAACTGAAAGGAAAATTGTCAGCTTTAGAACAACGATATGTGCTCTGCCGTTAGAGAGAGAGAGAGAGAGAGAGAGAGAGAGAGAGAGAGAGAGAGAGAGAGAGAGAGAGAGAGAGAGAGAGTACAACTAAAAAGAAAGTGAGAATTATAGAGAAAGACACAGAAAGTACAACTACAAAAAAGAGAGAGAGAGAGAGAGAGAGAGAGAGAGAGAGAGAGAGAGAGAGAGAGAAACAGCAAGAGAGATAGAAAGAAAACAATAAGAAAGAGAGAGAGAGAGAGAGAGAGAGAGAGAGAGAGAGAGAGAGAGAGAGAGAGAGAGCATATGCAGCGGCGTCGAACCCGCCACCACCACCACCACCACTACCACCACCACCGCCGCCGCTGCCTTATCCCACTTGGAAATCTTCCAGCGGGAACGGTCCACTAAAGCGACGTCTATTCGTCCATAATTCCTGCCTCGTCCCATGAAACAAGGCTTCCAATCTCCTGGAAACTGGAAGAAAGGAGGATTATCCTGGGAGTTTATGCTGACTGGAAGAGGAAGTGTTTTGTTCCAGTTTTTTTGGGGGTGGGCGATATTGCCCCCGGGGGGTAGCGGCTATGTCTCCTCCCCTTAATTAGGCGACGGGGGTGTCTTTCTGGGTGCTGGACAGGTGTATTTGACAGGTGCATTTTAAAGGTGTGCTGTTTATATTAACTATTTTTTTTTTAAGGAATTACAGCAGATTCAGGTAATCTCTGATTTAGTGAAACATATTAATCTCTCTCTCCATCCCCCACCCCTCTCTCTCTCTCTCTCTCTCTCTCTCTCTCTCTCTCTCTCTCTCTCTCTCTCTCATTTCTCTGCATTTGTACTCCCTCACTCCCCCCTTTTTCTCTTTCTTTTTACTTGTAATCTCTCTCTCTCTCTCTTTCTCTCTCTCTCTCTCTCTCCCCTAATTCTATTTGTACACTCTCTCACACACTCTCTCTCTCTCTCTCTCTCTCTCATTTCTCTGCATTTGTAATCCATCACTCCCCTCTTTCTCTCTTTCTTTTTATTTGTAATCTCTCTCTCTCTCTCTCTCTCTCTCTCTCTCTCTCTCTCTCTCTCTCCTCACTGTATTTGTATGCACTCTCTCTCTCACCTCACTGTATTTGTACGCCCTCTCGCTTTCCTCACTGTATTTGTACTCTCTCTCTCTCTCTCTCTCTCTCTCTCTCTCTCAACTAAAAGCTGCCAAAATTAATCTACGAAGCCCCAGTGAGTTTTTTTTCCAAATGATAAATTATTCAGTTTTCTAAAAGTTGAGTTACTTATTTCACAGTTCTCAATATGGAGTAATCTCTCTATAACCGCTTTCAAAACTACAACTTCACTTCATTTTCCTAACTGGTAACTCAGCTCCTAATTTCGGGAGGTAATCAGGACCATTTGCATATAGATGGTCCTACCGGAATTTCTGTTTCGTCATTATTTTCGCCGGGACAGAGGCATAGTCCTCACTAATGACAATATGGCTACGGCCTACCAGAATTTAAGGGGCTGTAAATAGCTGGAAGATTGTTTTTCTGGCGTTTTATGAAGAGGGATTCTGGTGAATATCTCAGTCTGGCATCTAGATTGGTTCGAGGTTATTTTTATCTCATGTTGGGTAGAATCTTCCTTCTTATATGCACAGTTTTAAGTCATTGGTCATTTGTGACTACATAAATAATTCAAGATTTTTTCTAGTGTTTTTTACGAGGAATTCTGGTGAATGTCTCAATCTAGCATCTAGATTGGTTCTAGGTTATTTTCATCTCATGTTGGCTAAAATCTACCTTTTTCTATGCAGTGTTTCAAGTAATTGGTAATTTGTGACATATACACAATATCAAGATTGTTTTCTAGTGTTTCATGAAAAGGAATTCTAGTGAATATCTCAATGTAGCATCTAGATTGCTTCTAGACTATTTTTATTTCCTGTTAACTAAAATCTACCTCCTTCTATGCACAGTTTGAAGTAATTGATCATTTCTGAAATATACATAATTCAAGATTGTTTTTCCATTGTTCTATTAAGAGGAATTCTAGTGAATATCTCAATCTGGCATCTAGATTGCCTCTAGATTATTTTCATCTCCTGTTGGCTGAAATCTGCCTTCTTCTATCCACAGTTTTAAGTAATTGGTCATTTACGACATATACGTAATTCAAGGTGGTTTACGAATTCGTAAAATTCATCCTCTTCTTTCAATATATTTCACGAATTCGTCATTAAAAGCATCACAGGGAGATGAATCTTAAGTGAGACTAATGACGTATTTTAAGATAAATATTGTCGACAAATTTGTGCAACTTGACCTTATTCAAATATATGAATTACCCATCAGGATGAAGCAAAACTATCCTAAAATATATATCCCAAGACTCTCCAATAACAAAGTAAGATAAAAAGTTAGTTAATGGCGAAAACAAATAAAAAATGCGCTGACGTTTCTTCGCCGCAATCGAGTACAGCCGCTACAACTAATGATCAAGGCCACCGAAAATAGATCTGTCTTTCAGTCGTCTCGGTATAATGCTGTGTGAGCCGCGGCCCATGAAACTTTAACCACTGCCCGGTGGTGGCCTATCATATATCGTTGCCAGAAGCACGATTATGGCTAACTTTAACCTTATAAATGAAATAAAAGCTACTGAGGCTAAAGGGCTGCAATTTGGTATGTTTGATGACCGGAGGGTGGATGATCAACATACCAATTTGCAGTCCTCTAGCCTCGGTAGTTTTTAAGACCTGAGAGCGGACAGGAAAAAAAAGTGCGGACGGACAGACAAAGCCGGCACGATAGTTTTCTTTTACAGACAACTGAAAGTGAACAAAAGACTTGCCCGCACGCCCAATTAGCGGGCTCAGATTTACGCAACAACACTGTTTACATGAATTTGTTACTTCCTGGTTGCTATGGCAACCCTGACCTCCAACCCAATGAATATTTGCTTTTAGCTGTCATACTGCCCAAGATTGAGCAACGATAATCACCGGGTTGGTTTGCTGGAATGAGGGGTGAGAGGAGAGGGGCTGAAACCCCCCACGGGAGGGGGAAGGGAAGGGAAAGGGTAGGGGTCACGCCAAGGCATCCTAGGTCAGGTCAAACCGTGCTGGAGTTGGAGAAAATAAGCAATCAACGATTACTGATTGGGTTACCAAAGTACAAGCGTCTAAAAACACCCACTTTACGACCAAATCGATTTCAAAATTAACAAGTAGAGAATGCGTAATCGAGTTTTCTGTACAGCGTATAATCAAGGCCATCAAAAAAGAGATCTACCTTTCGCTGGTCTCGGTACAATGCTGTATGAGCCGCGGCCCATGAGACTTTAACCACGGTCCGGTGGTGGCCTGGCCTATATCGTTGCCAGACGCACGATTATGGATAACATTAACCTTAAATAAAAATAAAAACTACTAAGGCTAGACGGCTGCAATTTGGTATGTTTGATGACTGAAGGGTTGATGATCAACATACCAATTTGCAGCCCTCTGGCCTCAGTAGTTTTTAAGATCTGAGGGCGGACAGAAAAAGTGCGGACAGAAAAAGTAACCAATAATCACCGATTAGTTTACCAAAACACAAGCGTCTAAAAATAGCCACTTCACGACCTATCAATACCGTAATTCAAATTGTCAAGTGAATCTTTATACACCTTTAGATAACTCAGATAAAAAACAAAAATTTTCAAGTTCTTTATAATTCTATCTTAGATACAACTCAAATGTGCAATGGTCTGCCTAGGGCAGTTTTGGCGGAATCTTCTGATCTCTAAATGTTCCAGCGAGGAGCGAACCCACTTCCTGCTTTCTCCCGCTGCTGATGACGTCTCCTCCTGAATTTCAGGTGTATCGGTTTTATTATGTTTTATTTTATTTTCTATGCTGTCATATATGTTTATTTATCACCTTTTTCTGTGACGTTTCCTCTCTCTCTCTCTCTCTCTCTCTCTCTCTCTCTCTCTCTCTCTCCTGCAGGCTGAGATTTCCCTTTTGGCTTTTCAGCCGAAGATTTAAAGCAAGGAAAAAAGATTTAAAGAATTAAAGAAAGAAAGAAAGATTTCAAGTAAAAAGAAAATATTTTAAGATAGAAAGATTTAAAAAAGAAATATTTTTAGAAAAATAAAGAAAGAAGGACTTAAAGAGAGTAATTAGACAGACAGAAAGACAGAAGAACTAAAGAAAGATTTAAAGAAAGTAAGAAAGTAAGTTTTAAGAAAAAAGAATTAAATAAAGATTTAAAGAAAGAACTATCTATAAAAACAAAGAAAGACGGACTTAAAGAGAGTAATACAGGCAGAAAGATAAAAGAACTAAAGAAAGATTTAAAGAAAGTAAGATAGAGGAACGCTGCTCTCCCAAACCAAACTACAAATCCGACTCCCTTGTCTTTCTCCCCCGGAACAGAAACACAGGAAATGTTTAAAACAGGGAATATTTTGGACTCAGTCTAAGCAACATCACTGTCTATACATCTACCAGGAGCTTGGCCAGTGAACCCTACAGCCCCTTAGGCATCCACCCCTAAGCATCCCCGCCCCCGAAGCGTCCCTCTAAGCTTCAAGTGCTGGAAGCATCTAAGGCAAGAATTCATGCAAATCAGCTCTTGCGAGAAGCGGAAATGGACTCGTGACGTCATAGAGTTAGCGGGCGCGTTCTCTTCGGAATACGTCGCGACAAACTCATATGAATTTGCTTACAGCTTACAGAGGGGGGATTTGGGAACGTCGTCTGTCTGTTCTTTGTTTGTGGTTTTAAGTGGCACCTGTCAAGTGTTCTGTTTCTGGTTTGTGGTGGTTTTGAAAACGGTTGGTGACAGGTGCAGTGGCGTTGGGTTTATTTTAAAAATTATTAGCAATATTCTGTGAAGGTCAGAGACAGCTTGTCTGTGTCTATGTGAGTGTATGTGTGTTTGTTTGTGTATGTGCATACACAGTCATATATATACATATATATACATATATGTGTATATATACACATATATATAGATAGATATATATATAATAAAAAAATAATGGCAGTAACAAGAAAATAGTAGCTGGATGTATATCTGATCATTATCAGATTGAAGTTAAAGGAATGAAAGTAAAGAATATGATATTATGTCTACCATAACCAAAAATTATCGTACAGAGAGAGAGAGAGAGAGAGAGAGAGAGAGAGAGAGAGAGAGAGAGAGAGAGAGAGAGCAAAGTCCGTTCTCTGCCCTTCCTCACTCGCCATCTCCCAAAAATAATTTTCCTCCAACAAAAGTCTTCCAACTCTTTCTTATCTGCTGGGAAATTTTCCTCGTTCCTTTTTATTTTTCCTCGTTTTCATCTTAATTCTCATCTTTAGTGGCATTTTCCTCGAGGCTTGGTGGTCTTGTGATTGATTTTATAACTTACAGTGAGCTGCATTGATAGCTTTATTATTTATATTATGATATTGTTGTTTTATATATATATATATATATATATATATATATATATATATATATATATATATATATACATATATATATTTATATATATATATACATACATTGTATATATATTTATATAATACATACATACATACATACATACATATATACAACATACATACATACATACATACATACGTAAGAAAAACCAAAATCTGGTGGGAAGCCTTGCTTTGAAAACCTCAGCAACTCAGAATGACAACCCAACTTTGGAAAAACGTGCAAGCTTTTAGCCACCGGAAACCGAGCGGGATCCTCCTCTCTCTCTCTCTCTCTCTCTCTCTCTCTCTCTCTCTCTCTCTCTCTCTCTCTCTCCTTCTTTTATCATTATTTTTCCTTTGTATCAATTTTCCTCCTATTTTCGAAAGCCACAATAGCAAATGGGGCTGCCCAGAGCTACCATTACCTTACCACGACGAAATAATCAATACGAACATTAAACAAGTAAAAAAATGCGCCGAAGTTTCTTCGGCGCAATCGAGTTTTCTGTACACCCGCTACAGCGTATAATCAAGGCCAACGAAAATAGGTCAATCTTTCGGTGGTCTCGGTATAATGCTGTATGAGCCGCGGCCCACGAAACTTTAACCATTGCCCGGAGGTGGCCTATCCTATATCGTTGCCAGAAGCACGATTATGGCTAACTTTAACCTTAAATAAAATAAAAACTACTGAGGCTAGAGGGCTGCAATTTGGTATGTTTGATGATTGGTGGGTGGGTGATCAACATACCAATTTGCAGCCCTCTAGCCTTAGTAGCTTTTAAGATCTGAGGGCTGACAGAAAAAGTGCGGACAGAAAAAAGTGCGGACAGGAAAAGTGCGGACAGAAAAAGTGGGGACAGAAAAAGTGGGGGCGGAAAAAGTGCTGACAGAAAAAAGTGCGAACAGAAAAAAGCGCAGACAGAAAAAAGCGCGGACAGAAAAAAGTGCTGACAGAAAAAAGCGCAGACAGAAAAAAGTGCTGACAGAAAAAAGCGCGGACAGAAAAAAGTGCGGACAGAAAAAAGTGCGGAGAGAGAAAAGCACGGACAGAAAAAGTGCTGACAGAAAAAAAGTGCAAACAGAAAAAAGCGCGGACAGAAAAAGTGAAGACAGAAAAAAGCCCGGCCAGAAAAAGTGCGCACAGAAAAAAGTGCGTACAGAAAAAGGTACGGACGGACACACAAAGCCGGCACAATAGTTTTCTTTACAGAAAACTAAAAACTAGAATCTTGATAATAATAATTCTTGTATCTCCACAGAAACGTTGTCAGTCAGTCGAGGAAAAACAAACAAACGTCTCCAAACGTTTCTAATTACGAAGACACATCAGCGCTGTCAAGCGTTTCAGATTCGCGTATCTCTCTCGTCATCTAAATGAAAAGTCTAAACGTTTATAGCAGAATATGATACGTCAATTCGACGTTTTCCTTTATTTTTTGTGAAGCGACGCCAGATGGTATTTCGGATAAGTTGGGTGATGCTGATGATGGGAATAACGAAGATGAGGGGTGAGGGGGAGGAGGAGGAGGAGAAGAAGGGAAATGAAAGGGAGAGATAAATGAAATGAGATAGCGTAGAAGTATGAAACAAATAGGGAAAAAGATGCACTATTTTTTTTCTGATCTGAAGACGTATTTAGAATTTTTGCTATCTCTCTCTCTCTCTCTCTCTCTCTCTCTCTCTCTCTCTCTCTCTCTCTCTCTCTCTCTCTCTCTAAAAGCTCGGTTACTCAACGTGTATATGTATGTATATATATATATATATATATATATATATATATATATATATATATATATATATATATATATATATATATATATATATATATATATATATTTATTCATATATATACACATATACATTATTTATGCATCTATATATATATATACATACATACATATGTGTGCAAGTAACGCTCGCATGAGCCCGCACGCGCATTACCCTAATAAAATTATCAAAATAACCCCCTTTCAAAAGCAAACTTAAAATTCCCCCTCCCAAGAAAAAATCAAGAAGCACCATCTTTGCCCCAAATACCCTCCATCCACTTGCCAGCCCTGACCCTTTTCCAGGCTTCGTCAGGAATCGTAATGATCAATCTCGTCCTCATTATCATTTTTCCGTCCTTGTTTGAATGACGGAGCGAGACGAATCCCCATATCTGCTCTCATCAGCGAACAATGGCGCATTTTCGTCCTCGCGAGGAGATGCGGATAATGAGGAAATGAGGTTAATGATGGTAAAGATGGTAATGGTGGTAATGTCCATTCTCGGCCTCCGAGGAAAAGATCGAGGGTGGAGATTTGTCAAGGGTTTCAGGCCCACCCCGTCCCCCGCCCCCAAACAACCACCCCCCCTACTCCTGAAGACATTTCTCCAGGTAATGGTGGACTAAACTCAAACGTGTAGGTCTCTTGGGATTTACAGATCTATTAGGATTTTTGGAGGATTTACAATTAATTATGGGGTGGAGATTGGGCAAGGGTATCAGGCCCACCCACTCCTCCCTTTCCCTTCCCTCCACCCCTCCTCCCCATAACACCTGGAGAGAGTTCAGGTAATGAGGGCCCTATCTCCAAAAGTGGTTGAAATATCTAT
Source organism: Macrobrachium rosenbergii (assembly GCF_040412425.1). Lineage (NCBI taxonomy): Eukaryota > Metazoa > Arthropoda > Malacostraca > Decapoda > Palaemonidae > Macrobrachium > Macrobrachium rosenbergii. Next base: position 16,723,798 of record NC_089777.1, on the reverse strand, counting down.
TTGGATTTTTGGGGTGGAGATTGGGCAAGGGTATCAGGACCACCCCCTCCCCTCCCCATTTCTTCCCTCCACCTGGAGAGAGTTCTTCAGGCAATGTGTGCCCTATCTCCAACAGAGAAGTCTCTTGGGATTCACAGATCTATTAGGATTATTTGGCATTTACGTTTAATAACGGTGTAGAAATTCGGTGTGGATTTCAGGCCCACCCCTGTCCGCCCATAACACCCGGAGAGATTTCTAAAGGTGATGGGGGATTTACTCCAACAAGTAGGTCTCTTGGGGTTCAAAGTCTTAAGGCCATTTTCATCAATAAAAAACTACCTTTGCCAAGCCTCTTCGAATTTGTGTCCAAAGTCAGAATTATCTATTCAGTTTTATGAAAACGCCAAAAGATCAAAGCTTTGAACTTCACGTTTGAATAGCAAGTTCGAACTTCAGTAAAGCACAAGTGTTATGTATTTCATTTCGTACCTTATTCAGAATGGAGTAAAATGCCGAATTTATTTATGAAATCACTCTGAGTTGCGACATAGGAACATTCATTTCATAAAAATGATCTCTCCCTGCAATAACAATCAATTTTATAAAGGCCATGATTCATCGAGTTCAGTTACCTCTCTCTCTCTCTCTCTCTCATTTCGGAAATATTCAATTGCCTCGACGTCGAAATTAAATTTGGACTGGAAGGTTGGATTTCATGAAACTGGAAGTAATTAAAGAAATGACTTTCCCTCCCTTGTTGATGACAGAAAATGATTCTGACATTTTAGTGAAGTTGGTCTGGAATTTCGAGTTTTTTGAAGTCACTGAAATGTTTTCAGAAGGATTTTTTTTGTCTTTAATTAGACGTTTGTTCATTTTCTTTATGAGTTTTTCCTGGGGTGTTTTCTTGAATTGTCTTTATTGGGCAGGTGGAGATATGCAGTTCTATGCTTTGTGATGTCTGTTAGAAATATGGAATGCTTCGAAATTTTTTCGAACAGTTGAGATTCGAACAAGAATCAAAAGGATTATCAATTCTTCATTATAAAACAAAAAATTAACTATTTCACTTATAATTACGCTAAACAATAATGAAAAATCACGCATGAATTTTACTAAAAAGTAAAAAAAAAAATCTTTACTTTTTATGCGATAATGATAAAGGGAAAACACTGTTTCTATGCGACATTCAAATAAAATTTGCAAAAACTCTGAAAATAATAAGTGTTTTTACCAATGAACACCAATGAACATATAATGAAAATGATAATGAGGTATTCAAACGTGAAATACCCATCAGGAGAAAGTTCTTTAGAACAAATATCTGCCTGCTTGTGTATTTTGCAAAACGTAACAAATCTGAATCACTGAAAATTTTCTGGCAGAGAATGATGTTATTTTCCAATGGCAAAAATCTTTCTGTAATCTCATCTATTGTGTGTCTTTTATCCTACCTTTCCAAAGCTCTATTTCTCTCCAATAGACGATTTAAGAAGCTAATTCCTTCGACCAACCACAATTTTGACCCAGGTTTTACCAGGAGACTCTCAAAGTGTAAAGAATTCGACCAAATATTAACATTTATTGTGTATCTTTCACTCCACCTTTTCCAAAGCTAATTTCTGTCCAACAGACGCTTTTGGAAGCTAATTCCTTTGGCCAACCTCTTTCCTGCCCCTGAATTCACCAAGAGACTCCCTTGACGAAAAGAATGCGAGCTAAATAATAATATACTGCGGGTAATCTTCTTGCATTTTGATACATTTTTATCCATTTGTTAATTTATTAATTTATTTTTTTCTTTTTTACCTCCTCTTACTTCTTCCTAATGAACACCATATTCTTTGGAAGCCTGAATTTCAAGTCAATGGCCCATGTGGGCTTGCTCCATATGAATAGGTTTCATCTTCTGAATAATAATAATAATAATAATAATGTTATTTTTCCTCCAGGAATTTTCAATTTCCAATTATCCTCAATTCTCGCCTTCTCTGAAAGCTTCTCTCTCTTTCTCGTTCAGAGTTGCGTGTGTGGTAACCTCGGGTGGGTATTGGCGCTCGTTCAACCGGCAGTTTTTAAAAAATATCTCGTGATTCTTTTTTCATTACAAGATTTCGAAACTGCGGTTTTCCCTGCTGGAGTGAGGCTACGTCTGAACGAACCATCTGTTTGTGTGTGTTTGTGCTCGTCTGTATTGTTTGTGTATACTGAATAAAGTTGTTGTGAGGTTCATATTGTTTTTATTGACTTTGTGTATATTCTATCAAATTCTTGACAAAT
>NC_089777.1:16709036-16714036 GCF_040412425.1 Macrobrachium rosenbergii | reverse complement strand
AATACTTTCTGTATTTCATTTTATCTTCTGTAACTTCTTTCAAATGAACACCATATCCTTTGGAAAGCTTGTTCCACATGAACAAGGTATGTATTCTGAATAATAATAATAATAATAATAATAATAATAATAATAATAATAATAATAATAATAATAATAATAATAATAATAATAAAAGGAATCTCTCATAATTTCCAACGATTGAAACTATAATAATAATAATAATAATAATAATAATAATAATAATAATAATAATAATAATAATAATAATAATCATTATTATTATTATTATTTCTCATTCATTTAAAACTATTAAAGCTATAATAATAATCTTAATAATAATAATTTAAAAATATAATAAAATAATAATAATAATAATAATAATAATAATAAAAACAGAAATTTCTCATAAGTTCAAACTGTTGAAACTATAATAATAATAATAATAATAATAATAATAATAATAATAATAATAATAATAATAATAATAAAAATAAATTTCTCATGAAATTCAAACTACATAAAACTGCATCCATTTTAAGGTCTGTCCGAGCCAAGCAGGCGTGACCTCGAGGAGATTATTCATTTAGGTGGGAAGACGCATGACGCACTCGCGCGTGCGTCGCTTGCACACGGCGAACCTTTTGCATGCAAGCAAGCTGCAGAATTCAACGGAACGTTGGTTCTCGGCGCGTTCCGCAACCTAACCTGATTTGCTAAATTAATTCCCAGCGTTCCTGTGGCATTTTGCTATTTCGGGATTCCAGAGAGGTCTGGAGGAGGTTATACTAGTTTAAATCCTGTTGTGGTTGGAAACGTAATTGTAGTTTTTTATTATTATTTATAGATTCGAAATACGTGAAAGTTTGTTGCTTTCTTAAAGCTAAATGTAGCTATTTTTATTACAGATTCAGAACACGTGGAAGTTTGTTACTTTCTGAAAGCTAAATATAGTTTTTTTTTTTAGTTTTCTGTAAAAGAAAACTATTGAGATGACTTTGTCTGTCCGTCCGCGCTTTTTTCAGTCCGTACTTTTTCTGTCCGCACTTTTCTGCCCGCACTTTTTCTGTCCGCCCTCAGATCCTAAAAACCACCGAGGTTAGAGGGCTGCAAATTGGTATGTTGATCATCCACCCTCCAATCATCATACATGCCAAATTGCAGCCCTCTAGCCTCAGTATATTTTATTTTTATTTAAGGTTAAATTTAGCCATGATCGTACTTCTGGCACCGCTATAGGTACCAACACAGGCCGCCACCGGACCGTAGCTGAGTCTCATGGGCCGCGGCTGAAAGTTTAATACAGCATTATGCACTGTGCAGAAAACTCGACTGCGCAGAAAAAAACTCGGCGCATTTTTTACTTGTTTATTGTTGTTTATAGATTCAGAATACGTGAAATCTGTTACTTTCTGAAAGTTGAATGTAGGTTTTTTTATTATTTTTTATAGATGGGGAATATAGAGATTGATGTGCTGTTTATAGTTCTGTCGTTAAAGCACTGTATCAGATTATGTTACTAAAGAAATAAATGTGTTTATAGATAGGCTAAATAAAAATGTGTATTTATTATTGATTCTGAAGTCCAATGTTAAAGAAATGTGTAAAAATAAATAAATATAAATAAATATCTATCTATTTTTTATCTACAGATAGAGAGATAGATAGATAGATAGATAGATAGATAGATAGTTAGACATTTATTTATTTATTTTTACCCATTCTTTTAACATTGGACCACATACATTTTTATGTATAAACATATATATATACACACATACACATACATACACAAATATACACACTCCATCAGAACACCCTAAAGCAGTATCCCGGTGACCTCTCGCCCACAGTAAATCTCAGGCCGCGACCTTCCTTGACCTCAGTTCCTCAAGATTTATAGAAGAGGTCCGGAGAGAACGCATCTATATGGAGAGAACTGTCTCAAGTGAATTAAGTTTTTAATTAAACTTTACCCAGTTATCACGACGTCTTATCTCTCCTGCGGGAGGAGGAGGAGGAGGAGGAGGAGGAGGAGGAGGAGGAGGAGGAGGAGGAGGAGGAGGAGGAGGAGGAGGAGGAGGAGGAGGAGGAGGAGGAGGAGGAGGGAGGGAGAGTTGCATTTGGTCACTCAATTTTGTCTCTTAAATTTTGTTATTCAATTTATGAATTACCTCGTTTTTTAATAATAATAATAATAATAATAATAATAATAATAATAATAATAATAATAATAATAATTATGATGATGATGATAGGATAACTACATAATTCGAATTAACTTTATAGTGTCTCTGTTTGACTTTACTTTGAAAGATGCTTAATAATAATAATAATAATAATAATAATAATAATAATAATAATAATAATAATAATAATAATAATAATAATAATAATAATTCACTAACACACACAATGCACTGTTTTGAATATCACATTTCTTTCATACGTCAAACACAGATTTCATGACAGTAACATCCTATCAATCAATGCCTCGCGCCATAGTTAAAACAATGAAGCATTAAAATAATTAATTGTTAGATCAGGTAATTTGTTCAATGTGTTCTTGGCTCTTTTTTTCAAAGCAAGTCAGGGAGGGAGACGGTTGACAAATTGTTCGAAAGATTTCGATAAAGGCAATTGATGGATATTTCCCAAATGACCTACTTTAGCGAATCAGTTGATTTTCATGGCGTAGTTTTCTCTCTCTCTCTCTCTCTCTCTCTCTCTCTCTCTCTCTCTCTCTCTCTCTCTCTCTCTCTCTCTTGACCATATTTCAACATTGAAGGACCAAAACCACTGCTGCCCATATGAAAACGTTGATTCTCATGGTATAGCTCTCTCTCTCTCTCTCTCTCTCTCTCTGTCTCTCTCTCTCTCTCTCTCTCTAGCTCAAGCAATGTTAGTGTCTTATTATCTCTCTCTCTCTCTCTCTCTCTCTCTCTTCAGCTCCAGGCAATGTTAGTGCCTTATTTGTTCTCCAGCTCCTCTCTCTCTCTCTCTCTCTCTCTCTCTCTCTCTCTCTCTCTCTCTCTCTCTCTCTCAATAAATGTTAGTGCCTTATTATCTCTCTCTGTCTCTGCAGCCTCATAAATATTAGTGCCTAATTTCTCTCTCTCTCTCTCTCTCTCTCTCTCTCTCTCTCTCTCTCTCTCTCTCTCTCTCTCTCTCAGACGACAAAATCTGCATTCTTCTTCCTGTTCATTTCTACTTCATTTTGAACGTGACACCGAGCGATTATATAGTCAGAAATGAATGATTAGAGCGATGCAAATATTCTTCATTATTATTAATGATAAAGACACTTGATTAATAAAACAGTTGTTTGTTATATGGGCCAGGCGCGTTGGTTGGACAAAAGAATCTTGTCAAGATTAATAGTTTCAAATCCAATAAAAAAAAAAAAAAATACACAAAGACAAAAACTAAACGTTATTGGATTTTTCAAGCACCTCTTGTGATTAACTTCCCCCCATACAAGTCATAGAGAGAGAGAGAGAGAGAGAGAGAGAGAGAGAGAGAGAGAGAGCGAGAGAGAGAGGGTGGTATAACTTGCAATCGTGGGGTCTTTTCAATTTGTGCTACAGTATAATCAAAGCATCAAAATGTATGAAAGAGAAAAAAATCACTAAAGCATTTCTCTCTCTCTCTCTCTCTTCTCTCTCTCTCTCTCTCTCTCTCTCTCTCTCTCTCTCAAGAGTAAGGCTTCGATTAATCAACAGTAATAGAAAGAAATTTAGTAAAAACTTTAATTTTCGAACTTTGTACCTAAAACCCGCAATCAAAATTCTCTTTAAAATTGACATTCAGAAGAGAATACAGAATTTAGGCCAACGGCCAAGCACTGGGACCTATGAGGTCATTCAGCGCTGAACGGGAATTTGACAGTAAGGAGTTTGGAAAGTTGTAACAGGAGGAAAACCTCGCAGCTGCACCGCGAAAATTGTTAGAGAGGTTGGATAGCAAGATCGAAGAAAGATAATATGAATGGAGGTACCGTAAAAGGAATGAAAGCAGGTGCAGTTAGGGGCCGAAGGGACGCTGCAAAGAACCTTAAGTAATGCCTACAGCGCACCGCGTGAGGTGCGCTGACGGCACTAGCCCCCTACGGGGCAAAAGTCAAAGTTATAAGCCAAACTCCTCTTTAAACTTGGCATTCAGTTCGATGAACGAACGAGGTAAAACGATAAAAAACAACTTTTAACGAAACAAGTACAACACTACGCGAACCATTCCGTCATGACGAACCACCATTAAAGTCGCGAATAAAACGATTTTTGGAAGTTTCGCCAAAAAAAATAAATAAATAAAAAATTCGCAATACCTGTTGCGAAACTGAACTATATTGCTAAATTGTTCCCCTACCCCAGCCTCCCTCCCACCTCCTGGTGAGAGAGAGAGAGAGAGAGAGAGAGAGAGAGAGAGAGAGAGAGAGAGAGAGAGAGAGAGAGAGAGCGCTCCGTTGATGAGAAATTCGTCAAACAGAGAGTTGATGAAAAGTTGGCTCAACTCGTTTTCGGGAACGGGAAAGCGTTGGAGTAGAGAAACGGTTTCAGAATGCTTATGGGGAATAATAAAGGGTATTCATGAAACTTTCTTTTTTTTTGGGGGGGAGGGGAATATTTTCACGTCGAAAAACGTTTTAAAAGGTTTTTTTATATACAATCCTCTCGGCTTTCCCTGTTCAGGTTGGCAAGCAAAGCTTCCGTGCTGGTAATTCTCAGTTTCTGTGTTTTGTCAAAAAGAATGTATTATCACAATCCTGTAATGCAAAAATGTATCCTTTCTTTTTTAAAGTAACCCTTAATTTTGGCAACGTGTTTCAGCCGTAATGGTATCATTAATTTCATAATATATACAGTATATATATATATATATATATATATATATATATATATATATATATATATATATATATATATATATATATATATATATATGGTATCATAATTTATATATATATCATATATATTTATATATATATATATATATATATATAT
>NC_089777.1:16704036-16706536 GCF_040412425.1 Macrobrachium rosenbergii | reverse complement strand
AATAATAATAATAATAATAATAATAATAATAATAATAATAATAATAATAATAATTCAAATCAGTGGCCCTGTGGTGGGCCTTGTTCCATATGAATAGGGTTCATCTTCTTGAATAATAATAATAATAATAATAATAATAATAATAATATAATAATAATAATAATAATAATAATATTATTATTATTATTATTATTATTATTATTATTATTATTATTATTATTATTATTATTATTATTCAAGAAGATGAACCCCTATTCATACTGAACAAGTCCACCACAGGGACAACTAACTTGAAATTCAAGCTTCCAAAGAATGTTAAGTTGTTCATTTGAAAAGAAGTAATAGGAAATACAGAAAGATGATCTTAGTCACTAGAAAAAAAAATTAACAAGTTCATAAATAAACAGATAAATATGTAAGTAAATTACTGAAATATAAGGAGAATTGTTTTAGGGCAGTAATGCATTGTAGTCTTCGCTTGAACTTTTGAAGAAGTTCCAATTGCACAACATCCCCAGGGAGGAATAAAGGACCTCTGGAGCTGAGAAGCACGACAGCTAGGCACATTTATTGCATATTTATCCTATTTTGGATCTTCTGGTTCCCATGAAGTTCTGAAGTCAAGACGGAAGTGTCTTTGGAAGGTTCAGGGGAACTTAGGCACTGAAGTTGGATTCAAATGACAGAAAACCTTCATTTAAAGTCATATCAGTGATGATTTTAGCCAGAGTATGAAGCCTGATCAATTGATTTTACCTCCTGTTTATCTGCTGACCCACATAAATTTTTTAGATAAAATTTAAATCGTTTTTTAAAGAATTTACAACACTTGGGGACTTTTATCAAGTTGAATCTCATAAAAAATTTGACTTGAATTCAGTCACTGGATGTGTTTTTTTATTTGCTTGTTGAACCTCTTCAAGGCATCTGGTAACGTTGTTTCAATTTTCAGAGACTAAGTTGAAAAGGTTTCAGAAAATATAGAGCAAATTATGCCCTTTCCTAGCAGCAAAATCTCCCAAATTTCTGTATAAAATCAGACACTGGATTATTTCTTCTATATCTATAGGTCTCGGTGCTTATATAAGTTGAAAATTAAAAATAAATATTTAATTTAGGAAAAATAAAGTAAATAAGACACTGGATATTTTTAACTATGCACAAAAAGAATTTCATAAGCCCCAAAGCTCACAGTATTTACTGATTCAGATATATTCGAGCAATTTTCAGGAGTAAAATATAAAATATTGTGGAGAATTTAGAAAAAAACTGAGGCGCTATCGTTGGCCATAAATTTCCGAGAATATCAGAACGTTTTTATATTTTTCCTGAGGTCCATTTCAAGATATTTTCGACCTCTCTTGCAGGCCATTTCTACATGACGATTTTCTAATATTTGGACTGACCCTTCCACGATTTCGAAATGCGGCAGGGCAAAAAATAAATAAACAATAAAATCAAATAAAAATCCTAGAATCTAGACTGACTCCCGTGAGGAATAATTTAATAAAAATGATAGAAAATAAGATAATATTTAAATCAAATTGCCGATGGCATTTGATCTCAATACACTAAAATCTATGTTGAATAAATCTGGAAAAACAAAAGAGGGTTTATGATGCAGCGAGGATTAATGAAACTAATGTTGTATATACGTAAATAAATATGTTTTTCCATATACTATACGAACATCTAGTATTAACCTGACATGAAGGACCGTAAAAAAAAACTTTAAAGAACCCACAAAAACGTTACACACACACACACACACACACTCTCTCTCTCTCTCTCTCTCTCTCTCTCTCTCTCTCTCTCTCTCTCTCTCTCTCTCTCATGATATAAAGTCTCTCCAAAAGCTTTAAATTAATTATCAACAGACAAGAAAAGGCACCATGAAAAAATTGATGACAAAAACTTCACGAGCTCTCTCTCTCTCTCTCTCTCTCTCTCTCTCTATTGTATCTTATTTCCAGATAAAGGCCCCTTTCAGTTGGCCAAAATCCGGCCATTAAGAAGAACAGCTGTTCCTTTTCAAGGAGAATTAAATGGACCGTGGTGATGTTTCTTTTTCTTCAGCTCTGACAAAGAGCAAAATACTAATGGCGGGTGCTGGTTTTCACAAAAGGAGAGAGAGAGAGAGAGAGAGAGAGAGAGAGAGAGAGAGAGAGAGAGAGAGAGAGAGAGAGAGAGAGAATTTTTTATTTCATATTTTCGTTTTGCCAACAAGATGAGTTGACTTTGCATATATTCAGCTTCACAAAACAGAGAGAGAGAGAGAGAGAGAGAGAGAGAGAGAGAGAGAGAGAGAGAGAGAGAGAGAGAGAGAGATTTTAGTTCATGTTTTCATTTTATCAACAAGATGATTTGACTTTGCATATGTTAAGCTTCATAAAGAGAGAGAGAGAGAGAGAGAGAGAGAGAGAGAGAGAGAGAGAGAGAGAGAGAGAGATATTTTATTGTATCTTTTCGTTTTGCCAACAAGAAGAGTTGACTTTGCATA
>NC_089777.1:16679036-16699036 GCF_040412425.1 Macrobrachium rosenbergii | reverse complement strand
CTCTCTCTCTCTCTCTCTCCATTATTTTCTCTCATTACATTGTCATATCTATTACAAAGCAAGCCCAAAGGAGTTTTATTATAGCCTGTCATCTGTAATTTGATAATAGACCCTTTTATCAGAGAGGAAATTCCTTTTCCACCAAAGTTCATTCTCTCTTTTATACGTGGAGAAGGTCCTTGTACAAAGAGGTTTGAGAGAGAGAGAGAGAGAGAGAGAGAGAGAGAGAGAGAGAGAGAGAGAGAGAGAGAGAGAGAGAGAGAGAAGGAAAATAGTCAGCGAGCCCACTGCCCTTTGCAAGTAAAACCAGGATTTTATTTTCAAATAATATCTATAAACAGCAATGATTGCAAACCAACGTCAAATCATTCAATATACATCCCTGAAAATAAATATAAAAATATATATTCTAAAAAGTTTCCCGGATATTATCGTATAACTTTTCCTTCACAGCATTTCCCAGAAATTCGAAAAATCCAGGAATTCATTCCATAATCAATATGACAAATTGTACGGAATCTGTTCCTAATATTTTCGCCCCCCCAAAAATTATGAAAACACAACATCTGTATTTAACCCAGAATTAAAATAGTTTTTAATCAAACTTCAAGATGGAACTGAAAATATAAATTATGGCAATAAAGCGCCATTTTGGCGTGCGTTCAGTAAGGTATTTTAACATATTTCCATGTCATGGGAGAGTAAAAATCTATACCTTTTATCCAACTTTTGGGGGAATTTTTTTCAATGCAGGATTTTTGGCAGAGTAATAATAATTCGAAGCTAAAATCTCATTTTTCCGGCAGCTAATATCCAGTTCAAAGGTCTGCGGTTCATTCTTTTCATTTTTTTTTCACAAAAAATCATAAAATATGAAAAACATAAGGACTGTGGTCTATTATAACGGCGCAATCGAGTTTTCTATACAACCACTACAGCGCATAATCAAGGCCACCGAAAATAGATCTATCTTCTGGTGGTCTCTGTATAATGCTGTACGAGCCGCGGCCCATGAAACTTCAACCACGGCCCGGTGGTGTCCTATCCTATATCGTTGCCAGACGCACGATCATGGCTAACTTTAACCTTAAATAAAATAAAAACTAATGAGGCTAGAAGGCTGCAATTTGGTATGTTTGATGATTGGAGGGTGGATGATCATCATACCAATTTGCAGCCCTCTAGCCTCAGTAGTTTTTAAGATCTGAGGGCGGACTGAAAAATTGCGGACGGACAGACAAAGCCGACACAATATTTTTCTCTTCAGAAAACTAAAAACCTACAACCTAAGATTCCATATATGAAAAAAGTAGGTACTAACCTCATAAGTTAGTGGGTCTGACCAAGTTCAAAGATATAGTGATTATTTTTATTAAAAAAATACATAAAATTTGCAAAACATAGGAGCAGTGGCATTTTATTTTTAAAAAACCTGGAACCTTAAATTTGATTTAAAAAAACTTAGATTCAGAGCGATTTTATAAGTTAGTAGAATCTCAGATTTTTCAAAAAGACACTCAGGTACAATAATTTTCTATAAAAATAAAGCCTTTTTATAAGTCAGGTATAGTTATATAATATAATAAGTCAAGTATAGTTATATAATATAAAGAAATTTACGAATTATGATTGGGAAAAATCTGTTAAGAGTTATTTTCCTATAAAAGACGAATCAAATATTTGAATATATATACAGTATATATATATATATATATATATATATATATATATATATATATATATATATATATATATATATACTATACATATTTATATATGTATATGTGTGTGTGCATACACACACACACATACCTAACAACTGTTGTTATGCATCAAGCACAGCTAGAATTCCGTGAACTAAACAAAAGACACACTGGCAAACGAAGAGACAGAGAAACTCGATAAAAAAAACAAAGGAACAAAAAAATAAGAAAAGAATCAGATTAGATTTCAGGACGTCAAAGGGAGGCGGAACAGAAAGCACTTGAAGAAATAAAATAAAAATAAATAAACAAAAGCTTCCGTGGAAACAAACTTGGCAACAGAGTGGAAAAAGACGAAAGATTGGGAAATAAAGCCTTCACACCGTGTTTTCTGAAAGGCAAGACTTCCCTTGAACGACAGAAGCGGAATTGTGGAGAGAGTTGTTGTAGAGAAAGTTTCTGTAGTCAGAGTTTCTGTAGAGAGGGAAGGTTTCTGTTGAAAAAGTTTCTGTAGAGAAAGGATGTAGAAAAATTTTCTGTTCCTGAAGAGAGAGTTCGTGTCTGTAGAGAAAGTGTCTTTAGAAAATCCCTGCAGAGAAAGTTTCTGTAAAGAGAGCCTCTGTAGAGAAAGTTTCTGTAGTCCGAGTTTCTGTAGAGAGGGAAAGTTTCTGTAGAAAAATTTTCTGTAGAGAAAGGATGTAAAAAAATTTTTTGTTTCTGAAGGGAGGGAGAATTTCTGTAGAGAAAGGTTCTGCAGAGAAATCCTGCAAAGAAAGTGTCTGCAGACATAGAAAGTTTCTGTAGAGAAAGGTTCTATAGAGAAGCCCTGCAGAGAAAGTTTCTGTAAAGAGTTTCTGTAGAGGAAGTTTCTGCAGACATAGTAAGTTTCTGTAGAGAAAGGTTCTATAGAGAAGCCCTGCAGAGAAAGCTTCTGTAAAGAGAGTTTCTGTAGAGAAAGCCTCTGCAGACATAGACAGTTTCTGTAGAGAAAATTTCTGCAGACGTAGAAACTTTCTGTAAAGAGAGTTTCTGTAGAGAAAGGTTCTGTAGAGAGAGATTTTGTAATGAAAGGTTCTGGACAGTGTTTCTGTAGAGAGAGTAAAGCTTCTGTAAAGAAGGCCTTTGTAAAGGTGTTCAGAATATAAAGTAAAAAATGCTACATATATGTTTTAATCGATATATATATATATACGAATGTAACTGTGATAACCACAGTGCCCTCTTAACTTCTCGAATCCCTCACACTATTTGGAAATGTTTGTCACTACAAAGCCTCAGATCCAAATGCAAGAATATGAGGTAATTCTGACATCAGCAGCAGAATTCGAACCCTCTTCCTTAAATATAACTAAAGACAATTAAACCTGAACAGAAAGTCTTCTAAAAAACTCCCCGAAAATTTAGACCCCAATTTGCTACCTATAATGGACCAAGGCGGGTGTAAGGGAGTTGTGTGTTGGCAGGGGGCTCGCTCCATCTCCGAAACACGTCGTAAACCCGTCCCAGAATGGGTCAGGAATTAAGTGAATTTACCCCAAGTGGAGATTTCTTTTTCATTTTTTTTTCTTGCCCTTCCGGACCAGCCAATCCTCCAGAGAGTGGAGTGGAGTTTTGTGGAGTGGAGTGGAGTTTTCCCTCCGGGAGGGGGAGAAGGGGGAGGGGGAGAGGGGAAAGAGCCAAGCTTTCTGGCTGTAAAACGTTGGCTAGCCTGATTCAGAGGGGTCTAGTTAGGGCAGGACATGGCTTTTCTTTTCGGCGCGTTTCCGCAGAAACCCGCCGTAACCTTTCCGAATGACGCTACTTCTTCGGGAAGTGCCAAGGGCCCGAGGAGAAGAAGAAGAAGAAGAAGAAGAAGAAGAAGAAGAAGAAGAAGAAGAAGAAGAAGAAGAAGAAGTAGAAGAAGAAGAAGAAGACATAACGAGTAACAAAGGAAGCAAAAATTCGACGGCACAAAAAACAAGAGGAGAAAAGGTTAGAGAAAGGATAGGGCTTAAGAGGATGAGAATAAATGAGAGGAACGTGGAATAAAAGGAAAGAGGAAGAGGACTCTTATAGAGAGAGAGAGAGAGAGAGAGAGAGAGAGAGAGAGAGAGAGAGAGAGAGAGAGAGAGAGAGAGAGAGAGAGATCAGCCTCCAAATCCTTCAAAGTTTTAGGAGGGAGGCCAGTTAAAATTAGCAATACTGAGGTATTAACAGAGTTCAAGCCTTTGATATTTGCAGAGAGAGAGAGAGAGAGGCGAGACATTGTTTGGCTTTCGACGTCGCTTCCGCCTAAACTCTAAGCAGCCTCTCTCGAGGACCCTGGTCCCGCAGATTTTCACAGACAGACAGACAGACAGACAGACAGGAGGAGACAAAAGGAAGAAGGAATACGGAAAAGAAGAGGGAATTAAGGAGGAATTAAGGAGGGAGGAGGAAGACTTCAGAGAGAGGAAGATTAGGAAGAATACAAATGAGGAAAGCTTAAAGATGGAAGAATGAATAAGGAAAAGAAGAGGGAATTAAGGAGGAATTAAGGAGGAAGGAGGAAGACTTCAGAGATAGGAAGAATAGGAAGAATAAAAATAAGGAAGGCTTAAAGATGATCTTAGACATAAGATGAAGAGCGAACCAAATAAATCAGAAATAAATAAATAAAAGGAATATGAGGAAGAGGGAAGAAGGAGGAGGAAGAGAAGAGGGAACTAAGGAGGGAGGAAGATAGGAGAAAGACTTCAGAGGTTGGAAGAATAGGAAGAATAAAAATGAGGAAGACTTAAAGATGATTTTATAAATAAAGGGAAATGGTAAATAACTGGAAGGCGAAGTAGATAAAATATATAAATAAATAAAAAAATGAAAATGAGGAATTTAGAAGTACGTGGATAAGGAGGACTTGGAAAATGAGGATGAGGAAACTGCTGAGGAATTTGAGAGATATGGAGGATGGGGAAGATGAGGAATTTGGAGGATATTGAATAATAAGTGTTTATTCCCTTGTACAAGGCACAGTAATAAGACAGTTTCCTACAGGACATCTTTCTATAGGACATTTTCTTGTAGGATATTTTCCTAAAGGATATTTTTCCTATAGAATATTTTCCTATATGATATTTTATATAGGATATTTTCCTATAGAATATTTTCCTAAAGGATATTTTCATATAGGATATTTTCCTGTAGAATATTTTCCTAAAGGATATTTTCCTACAGGGTATTTTCCTAAAGGATATTTTCCTGTAGAATAATTTCCTAAATATTTCTTCATATGACATTTTCCTATAGAAATTTTTCCTATAGAACATTTTCCTGTAGGATATCTTCCTATAGGACATTTTCCTATAGAAATTTTTCCTATAGAACATTTTCCTGTAGGATATTTTCCTATAGGACATTTTCATATAGGACATTTTTCTACGATAGACTGTACTAGCCCTTGGGGAAGAGCCAGTGCCTGGCACAAGGCCAATCTAAAATCAACCATCTGTATTAATGTACTTGACAAGTTCTGCAACTTAGATATGATCCTGCATCAAAGTTTTACACCAAGCATAATTTCAAGTTAAAAAACAACACACACAAAGCTAGTGATACACACAAAAATAAATAACACACACACAAATATACTTAAAACATCAAGCTGTCAAAGATGTAAAAAAAAACATTGACAAACCAAACCTTTTTAACCCCAAAAAATATCAGGCAATCAAAAAATGTCCTAACCCACAGAATTCCCTTCGTGACGAGAAACCACCAACGAACCAAAATGTTAAACCTAAACTTAAACCAGTCGAGAATAAACCAGAAAGCTAAAATATAATTAAACAAACCGCTAAGTCTACGATACCCTTCAATAATAGCTATCAAAACTGACCCAAACCTTGAACTGAGATTCACTCCAGTTATTCACCTTTAATCAACTTCCAGACTCCTGATTACAAGTCAAGTTCCAAGTGAATTATCTAGTTATTCAGAGAATAATTAACTTCCTTCGGATAATTTGTTTATCAATAGCTAATGGACGCCAAGGATATTTTTATTTATTATTATTATTATTTATTTTTTTGGGGGGGCCTTTCAAAATGATATGTTTATGGCTGTGTTAATGAATCTGGAAGTAAGTCATTAGCTACCATTCAGGTTAATTGCTGTGCCCTGCCCACAAACAAGTCGGTTGATATTATCCTGGTTTCGCAAAGTTTTGTATGTGTATTTGTGTATATATTTATGTGTATTTATACATACGTTTTACACACACATATACACAAATACATTTATGCATGCGTCTTGCAACCACACACATACATTTCACAAAGTTGCATGTATGTATGTATGCATGTATGTATGTACTTACGTGTTTTTATAAATACGTTTTGCACACATATACACAAATACATTTATGCATACGTCTTGCAACCACACACACATTTCAGCAATCTAACATAAATGTTTTGCAGAGTCGTATGTGTATGTATGTATGTATGTATTTATACATACACATATACACATACACACATTCGAGCAGTCTTACATAAATGGTTTCGCAAAATTGTATTATTATGTATACACGAACGTATGTATTTATACACACACACACACACACTTTTTAAACACATACGGGTACACATATACACACATTTCCCTATTCTACCATAAACCAACTTCGATTACAATAACCTGCCCCAAAACTTTGACAGGGTCTAAATTTAGCGAAAAGATATTGCCACCATAAATTCCCCTTATCGCCAAAGTTAGATCCAGCCAATTCCCCCTTCATTTTTGTCTATTTTTGATAGCATATCGAGAACTATCTCGAAAAACTTCCATATATCATTAACTCCGGGAAGATTTCATCAATGAATTCCTCTTTCTCAATCAGGTATACAAACATCGAGAAGATGGGTCAAGTTGACCTGAGGCGGGGTGGGGGCGGGGGAGACGGGCCCGAATTGATTTTTGAGAGTCTTACATCGATTAAAAACATGAGGTTCTTTGAAATGAAATAAATTAAAAATACGCTGAGTAAACAAAAAAAATCCATTAAAAACATGAGTTTATGTACCCATGCACACGTAGAGATAAAATGAAAAGTAAATAAATGAAAACAAACAGGAAATACAACATATTTTCATATTCATAGAGAAACTTGAGTGCTCGCATACACAGAAAAATACTGTATCGTACTTTAACCGCCTTGTGTATATACACGGATATATACTGATAATACACTTGCACATACACAAAAAGAAAAATAATTAAAAATATACACGAATACACACACACACACAGTGAAAATAAACGCACACAAGCAGAGAATATTATGTAAAAAGACATCCACTGGGGAACATACAAAAAAATAAAATCTGTATAAAAGAAATTTTTAAAATAACTGAAAAACAGTTATACAACAATACACAGACACTGAAAATACACCGAAACACACAAAGAACATTGTGTAAAACCCATATCCAATGCGTGAATAAAAAAAATCTATATAAAAAACAAATAACAAATGCTTCTATCAAAAGTCAGTGGAGTCATGCCAAGTTAAATACCCGAGCAAAATCATTATGACTCCCCATAAAATCGTTTAATGGCCTTTGAAGCTGTAAAACAAATTGCCTTTCATTCCTGTGTTTTGTTCAGTCAATTTTATTCATTCTAATTGGCTTTCGTAATCTGTTACATGACATTTCCACGGTTCGTTTGGTGGTTTTAATACTGGCCTTTCGACGTGGCTAGCAGTTTCCCCACCCCTGAAAATAATTAGTATTGAGATCATCAGCATCAAAATAAATAGTGTCACGGTTATTTATTTCATGGGAGGAACTAAAAATGTCTGGATAAAATTGGCTAAATTGGTTAAAAATTGGCTAACATTGGCTAAACTGGCTAAAAAATGGATACAAATTGGCTAACATTGGCAATACTGACTAAACTTTGGATAAAAATTGGCTAAACTGGTTAAAAAGTGGATATATATTGGCTAACATTGGCTAAACTGGCTAAAAATTGGATGCAAATTGGCTAACACTGGCTAAACTGGCTAAGATTGGATGCATACTGGCTAACACTGGCTAAACTGGCTAAAATTTGGATACAAATTGGCTAAAATTGGCTAAACTGGCCATAATTTTGACACAAATTATCTAACATTGGCTAACCTGGCTAAAAAATGGATATAAATTGACTAACATTGGCTAAACTGGCTGAAAATTGGTTAAAAATCAGCTAACATTGGCTAAGCTGGCTAAAAATTGGATGCAAATTGGCTAACATTGTCTAAACTTGCTAAAAATTGGCTAAACTGGCTAAAAATTTTACTGAAATCTGTTAAATTTAGCTAAACTGGACAAAAAATTGGCTAATGAAAACTACACCTCAGGTGACAAGGTTACAATTTTCCCTGAAAATATTTAGTATCATAAATAATTATCATAAAAATAACAAGTGTCATAATAGGAACTAAAATTGTCAAGAAAATTGGCTAAATTGCTTGAAAATTGGTTAAACTGGCTAAAAGTTTCCTAAAATTGGCTAAAAAAGGGATAAAAATGGCTGCAGTTGGCTAAAAATTTGCTTAATTGCTAAAATTGGCTTAAAATGGATAAAAA
The DNA here is from genome assembly GCF_040412425.1 of Macrobrachium rosenbergii. Taxonomy (NCBI): domain Eukaryota; kingdom Metazoa; phylum Arthropoda; class Malacostraca; order Decapoda; family Palaemonidae; genus Macrobrachium; species Macrobrachium rosenbergii. Next base: position 16,690,740 of record NC_089777.1, on the reverse strand, counting down.
TGGCTAAAGTTGGGTCAAAATTTGCTTAATTGCTAAAACTGGCTAAAGATTGGCTAAAAATAGCTACAAAATGGCTCAAAATTGCCTACAATTGGCTAGACTGGATAAAAACTGGCTAAATTTGGCTAGTGAACACTATATGGTTACAATTTTCCTTGAAAATAATTAATATCGAGAACACTTTCATCAAAATCAATAAGAATTGGATTGGAATATAGAATTTAGGCCAAAAGGCAAAGCACTGGGACCTATGAGGTCATTCAGCCATGATAATGAAACTGACAGTAAAAGGTTTGAAAGGTTTAACAGGAGGAAAACCTCAAAGCAGTTGCACTATGAAACAACTGTTAGAAGAGGGTGGAAAGTAAGATGGAAGAAAGAGAATATGAAAGCAGGTACAATAAAAGGAAGGAAAGGGGTTGGAGCTAGGGGCCGAAGGCACGGTGCAAAGAACCTTAAGTGATGTCTACAGTGCACAAAAAGGCACTAACCCCCTACGGGGCCCTGAGGATGTTGCGTAGTCGACGAAGGAAAATACAGACAGGTTGTGTCTCCAGTTAATTACGCAACAAATCTCCCCAAAATGACGAAGTTCTTCTACCTATGAAATTTCCATAACAAGAATTCATCAGAGCTTCCCAACGTCATCGAGGAATCTACTTGGGAATTATAATAAGAATTCTGGCGCGCACCATCTGGTCTGACAGAGTCCAATATGAAATATATGAGTCTTTACCTTATGAAAGGAAGGAAAGGAAGGAGAGGGTTCGTCTTTTCAATCTCTCTCTCTCTCTCTCTCTCTCTCTCTCTCTCTCTCTCTCTCTCTCTCTCTCTCTCTCTCTCTCTTGGTTATAATATTGTCATTCCTTTTCTCTTTACTTCATTTCCTGTTTCTGGTGTGTTAGTTAGTTCGTTCGTTCGTGGGTGCCGAAGACGACAGCAAGTATGTGTCAAGTGTCGAGTGTCAAGTGTTGTAAACAATGAGGCATTAAAATACAAAAGACTACTCTCTCTCTCTCTCTCTCTCTTTCTCTCTCTACGATTTCCATATATCCCCTCAAAATCACTCGAGTGATAACTTACGACAAATACAATCAATCTGAGCAGAAAAACAATCCGTTTCTTGGTCTGCATTAAATTACACAATATTCAAAAGACAGTCTCAAAAAAATACTCTCTCTCAATGCTCAGGAACAAACATTAACATTCTAGTGTTCAGACAGTGCGGCTCTAATCCAGCTTCTGTGGCAACATTTGAACGAGGGATTAGGAAGATGGGTTGGTCCAGAGAGACGTGTGTAATTTTTGACACTGGCTAAACTATCTCTTTATCTTGACGTGTTGTGGATATTCGTGGAATCATGGTTTTCGTGGGACGAGCAGTAAGCAACGTCCAGTTTAATATTTCTTTTCTAGATAAGCAACGCATATTTTAATATGTCTTTTCATTAATATATTAAATTTATTTTTTTCCAGTGTTTAAAAGGAAATGGTTATTATTCTTGGGATTAGATTACCATCTGCAGTCATATAGTAGGCAGTCCCCGGGTTACGACAGGTCCGGCTTACGATGTTCCACGGTTACGATACTTTTCAAATATATTCATCAGAAATTATTTCCCGGTTTACGACGCATGTTCCGGGGTTACAACGCTTATGATGCCAATCTGACGGAAGAAATATGGCTACAAAACGGCAGAATAATAAAAATTTGGAGTTTTTTTTTAAGAAAAACTCAATAAAAATTTAGTTTACATCGTTTTCATTACATCCAAAGCATTAAAAGTAAGGTTTTCTTAGGATTTTGACGATTTTCGACGATTTTTCGGCTTACGACGATTTTTCGGTTTACGACGCGGCGTACAAACGGAACCGGGACTGCTTATAAGTAACTTAGTTTTGCCGTTTAATTCAGTTGTTGAAGGCATTTGAAAGAACTTAAACATTCAACACCTCAGTTTCTTTCCCCATACCCATCCAACCTTCTCACTCCTCATTCCCCCTCCCCATCTCTCTTCCCCATTCACCCTGATCTCCTCCCCCTCCCTCATATACACCACCATTAAAAGTCATCTCCCCTTTCCCAACCCCAAGAAGGTACACAAGGCTCCATTGCTGTAAATATTCAACAACTCAACTTGTTTTGGACAACCCTTCCCCCCTCATTCATATACACCACCCTTCTCCCCTTCCCTATCCCCCTTCTCTCCCTCCACCCTTCTCCCCTCCCTCTCCCTCCCCCTCCCTCATATACACCACTCTTAAAATTCCTCCCTTACCCACCCCAAGAACCTACACAAGACACCATTCCTTTAAACAATCAAGCCTCAATTTATTTTGGACACCCTCTTCCCCTCCCCTTCCCTCCTTTCCCCCTTACCCATTTCCCCCTCCCTCTCCCCTCCACCCTTAAATTTCCCCCCTCCCCACCCCAAGAAAGTGCACAAGAAGCCATTCTGTAAACAATCAACACCTCAATTTATTTTGGGCACCCCTTCCCCTTCCCCCTCCACCCTCCCCCTTCCCCTACCCCATTCCCGCTTCCCCTTTCCCTAACCCCTTCCCTTCCCCTCCCCTCCACCCTTAAAGTTCCCCCTCCCCATCCCAAGAATGTACACAAGGTACCTTTGCTGTCAACATTCAACACCTCAATTCATTTTGGACAACCCCTCCCCTCCCCTCCCCCCCTTCCCCCTCCAGCATATACACTACCCTTAAAGTATCCCCTCTCCCCTTCCCCCTCCCCCCAAAAACCACACTTAATTTCCTCCGGGAAATAAGATATACAGTGGGAGAGAAATAGTTCCATTTGCTTCGTTGTGCATTCGAGAGTGATTTCGGTTCGGGAAAATACTATTGTTGTTTTTTTTCGGTGGATTTCTTCTTTTTTCTTTATTTCCTCTCGCAGAAAACAGGATTATTTACGCCGGAGTTCCTTCGGCTATTGTTGTCTTCAGAGCCGTGGAAGTGGTGGCATTCGATAGTGCACTTTTTCCCCATTTTTTTCAAATTTATTTATTCATCTGTTTATTTATTTTTTCTTTTATAATAACTGATTTCTTCTTTTGGTATTTCCTGTTGCCTTCTGTTACTTCTTTCAAATGAACGCCTTAATATTCTTTGGAAGCTTGAATTTCAAGTCGATTATCTTTGTGGTGGGATTGTTCCATAATAATAATAATAATAATAATAATAATAATAATAATAATAATAATAATAATAATAATAATAATACTGGTGGGCTATTTCCATATGGACAGAGGTTTATCTTATGAAAAATAATAATAATAATAATAATAATAATAATAATAATAATAATAATAATAATAATAATAATAATAATAATAATAAATACTGGTGGGCTATTTCCATATGGACAAAGGTTTATATTATGAATAATAATAATAATAATAATAATAATAATAATAATAATAATAATAATAATAATAATAATAATAATAATAATAATAATAATAATAATAACAATAATAATGATAATAATAATTTTTCTCTTCAGCTACCGAGGAGACGCTGAACATGCCTTTTAGTAATGCCTACAGTGAACTACGTGAGGTGCACTGACGGCAGTAACCTTTACGGGAAGAATCATGAGGGAAAAGCTATTGACATTGGCATGAACAGTCCTCACTTAACTCCTTCAACTTTCCACAGACCTTTTCAAAAAGTTTATTTTCTTTTTCTTAATTATTTTAACCCTTGATAGGCTGCACTGATGCTCCACCGTAATATATAAGATAATATATATATATATTATGATTTTTATTCATCAATTCCTTTAAATATTGATTTTTTTCCAGTCAATTCCTTTAAAATTGATTAAAATAAAATAATAAATTATAATCTTTATTCGCCACTCGACTTAAATGTTGAATTTCCACAACATATGAAATATAAATTATCATTTTTATTCGCCACTTGACTTAAATATTGAATTTCCACAATAAATAAAATAATGTAAATTATAATTTTTATTCGTCAATTCACTTAAATATTGAATTTCCACAATATATGAAATAATATCAATTATCATTTTTATTCGTCAATTCACTTAAATATTGAATTTCCACAATATATAAGATAATATCAATTATCATTTTTATTCGTCAATTCACTTAAATATTGAATTTCCACAATATATCAAATAATATCAATTATAATTTTTAATCGTCAATTCACTTAAATATTGAATTTCCACAATATATATAAAATAATATCAATTATCATCTTTATTCGTCAGTTCACTTGAATATTGAATTTCCACAATATATAAAATAATTTATCATTTTTATTCAACTCATGACTTAAATATTGAGTTTCTACAATATACAAAATAAATTATAATTTTTACCCGTCAATTCACTTAAATATTCAATTTCCACAATGTATAAAAAATATAAATTATCGTTTTTATTCATCAATTCACTTTTATTCGTCAATTCACTTAAATTTGAATTTCCACAATGTATAAAATAATATCAATTAAATTTTTCTTCGTCAGTCCACTTAAATACTGAATTTCCATAACATATAAAATAATATAAATTATAATTTTTATTCGTCAAATCACTTAAATACTGAATCCACAATATATAAAATAAAATATAAATTATCATTTTCATTCGCCAGTTCACTTAAACATTGAATTTCCAGAATATATAAAATAATATAAATTATTATTCGCCACTTGACCTAAATAATGAATTTCCACAATAAATAAAATAATATGAATTATCATTCTTGTTCATCAGTTCACTTGAATACTGAATTTCTACAATATATAAATAATATAAATTATAATATTTATTCGCCACTTGACTTAAATATTGAATTTTCACAATATATGAAATAAATTATAATTTTTATTCGCCACTTGACTTAAATATTGAATTTCCACAATTTATAAGATAATATAAATTAAGATCTGTATTTATCAATTCACTTTTATTCGTCAATTCACTTAAATATTGAATTTCCACAATATGTAAAATAATATAAATTTTCACTTTTATTCGCCACTTGACTTAAATACTAAATTTTCGCTTCCTTCTGTCGCCCTCAATTCCAACTCCTTTCCCACTAATCCCGTAAAAATGTCAATGACTTCTCGCTCACTGAATCAGAAGTCTTTCCCAAAGTTTTATCTCGAGCAGTCAGCCTCTGTTGTGGCCTCTCCCGTGAAAAAGAAAGGGAATAAAGGCGGTAAAAGATAAATAAATAACCCAAATATTCTCTTTTGTTCCTCGTTTCACTTTTGGTATAAAGGTTTTCTATTGGAAATAGTATAAACTTGACGAATTTTTCAATAGCACAAACTTGACGTATTTCTCATGAATTCTTATTTTTTACTTTCCGGAAGGAAAAGGGGAATAAAGGCGGTAAAAGATAAATAAACAACCCAAATATTCTCTTTCGTTTCTCATTTCACTTTTGGTATGAAGGTTTACTATTTGCAATAGTATAAACTTGAATTTTTCAATAGTATAAATTTCATAGATTTTTCATGCATTCTTTTTTTTACTTTCCGAAATGAAAAAGGGAATAAAGGCAGTAAAATATAAATAAATAACCCAAATATTCTCTTTTGTTTATCATTTCACTTTTAGTGTGAAGGTTATATATTGGCGAAAGTATAAACTTCACAATTTGCCATATCCTTTATTGGAAATCAAATATGACAAAATGCGTAACAGAGAGAGAGAGAGAGAGAGAGAGAGAGAGAGAGAGAGAGAGAGAGAGAGAGAGAGAGAGAGAGAGAGAGAGGTTTGCCATATCTTTTCTTGGAAATCAAATATTAGAGAAAATGAGTAACGAATAGAGAGAGAGAGAGAGAGAGAGAGAGAGAGAGAGAGAGAGAGAGAGAGAGAGAGAGATTTGCCATATCTTTTCTTGGAAATCAAATCTTACAGAAAGTGAGTAACGAAGAGAGAGAGAGAGAGAGAGAGATTTTCCATATCTTTTCTTGGAAATCGAATATGAGAGAGAGAGAGAGAGAGAGAGAGAGAGAGAGAGAGAGAGAGAGAGAGAGAGAGAGCAACTGAAACGGTAGGCACACACGAAAACGCCCCAACAAGAATGTCGAAACGAGTCGACTTCAATCAAACGAAAAAAAGTATAAAGAAGTAATTAAAGAAAGGGGGGGAGTAATTAAAAAAGTTCTCTTTACGTAGCTGTCTCCTTGGCAGCGCCGAAGACCGAGTTCTTATATTGACGAGTCCCATTAGATTAGAGGGAACAAAAAAAGAGCAAATTAATTTTCACACGATTTTTGTCTCCCGGGCCTGAGATGCGATCACAGAGGGAATTTTCAATTAGTAGACTGACTTTCTTTGTCGAAGAGTGGGAGGAAGATATCTCTCTCTCTCTCTCTCTCTCTCTCTCTCTCTCTCTCTCTATATATATATATATATATATATATATATATATATATATATATATATATATATATATATATATATATATATATATATATAAATAAATAATATCCCCACACTTCTTCAGTACTCTCTCCCCCCACAAACTTCAACTTTAGCATCAAGTATCAACTTCTTTATTCCCACAAGTATCAATTATTCCCACAAGTCTTCGGTTCTTTCCCACCCACAAACTCACACTTTAGTATCAAATATTCCCACACTTCTTCAGTACTTTCTCCCAACCCCACAAACTCACAATTTAGTATCAAATATTCCCACACTCCTTCAGTACTTTCTCCCACCCACGAAGAGCTACCGAATCCCCATCCACTCCCCTCTCTCTGACCAACTCCACAACACACCCCCACACCCACCCCCACAAAAAAATATATACTAATTAGGTCAGGGGAAAGAGAGGATTAAAATTTATGAAACCTAATTTCCTCGGGGGTGACATTCACACAATTACATAAACGCCCCCTTCCCCTCCCCGCCCCCAACCTCTTCACTGTGTGCGTTTCTAAATGAGAGAGAGAGAGAGAGAGAGAGAGAGAGAGAGAGAGAGAGAGAGAGAGAGAGACCTCTGCTGCTTTCGCACGCGTATGGAGTGAACATTTGGGGCCTGCAATGTCTCTGCAAATGCGCATTTTACGAGGCATTTTTTAGGGGGCATTAAAGCGCTCTGTGGCGCAATTGCATTTCTTTATGTTTGGGTTCGTTTTGGTTTTTTGGGGGGGTTTGTTTTTATGAACCGTTCGTTCCCTTTCGCGTCTCTGCGCGTTCAAGTCTTGTTTATCTGGGTCCGTTCTTTTCGCTCGGTTTGTCTCGAATTATACTTTTTTTTTTTTACGAGTGGTTTCTGTCAAGCGTCATATAGTTCAGGTTACCGGCAATAGAATTGAGTTATACTTTTTTTGTTAATTTATTTATTTATGTACTTATGAATTCTTTTATTCATTCATTTATGAATCTCTTTATTCATTCGTTTTTTTTTTTTTTCATTTCTGTCGACTGAAATCTGTAACCGATTTCCCAACTGATTCTCTCGAAATCAGGTATAAGAGAAACTCCTTAATAGAGAGAGAGAGAGAGAGAGAAATTTCCCATGTTATTTCTTTGAAATCAAGTATAAGACGAAATATATAACTGAGAAATATAAAATCTAGGCCAAGGCCAAGCGCTGGGAACTCTGATGGAGGTCATTCAGTGCTAACAGGGAAATTGAAAGCAAAAAGGTTTATTGAAAGGTGTAACAGGAGGAAAACCTTTTTGCATTTGCACTACGAGACAACTGTAAGGAGAGGATTGAGGAACGTAGGACGGAAGAAAGAGAATGTGAACGAAGGTACAGAGAAATATTTACAATAATAATTTCTCATCCAATTCATCTATCAGGTAAATGGGAATTTAGCCTTGAGGCCTAATAACTGAATTTGTATTCTACTTTTTACCTACACTACAATTAGGTCAAATTAAACATGAGTATGTCACACCTTTAAAAAAACATGTCAACTTGGAATGAGTCAAGGACAATAATTTCTCATCCATCTTTTCTATCAGGTAAATGGGAATTTAGCCTTGAGGCCTAATAACTGAATTTGTATTCTACTTTTTACCTACACTATACAATTGGGTCAAATTAAACATGAGTATGTCACACGTTTAAAAAAAAACATGTCAACTTGGGATGAGTCAAGAGTATCTAAATAAACAATGCATCATTGAAATGTTTAGCCTTAATATCTTATAAACAATTTGTATTCTGTTTTCCACCTAAACTATAGTTATATCAAATTGAAGATGACTTTATCAAACGCTTATCAAAACACATCTTAGAATGAGTCAAGATTATCTTCATAAATTGCATAATTGACGTATTTAGCCTTAATATCTCACAGACAATTTGTATCCTTCTTAACCCCTACACTTTTTAGTTTGTCAAATGGAAAATGACTTTAAAAATGGCTTTATCACAAGTTTATGAAAACACATCGACTTCGTATAAGTCAAGATTATCTTCACAAACACTGCACAAATGATATATATCCTATTCAAGAGTATCTCCATAAACACCGCATAAATCACGTATTTCCGCCATCTTTCCACTCCCGCGTCCTCGAAGCGCGATTAAGCGGCGTCCTCGTCCCGTCAATCAAGGGCGTCACGATCCTGAAGGACGCCCAAAAGCATTTTTGCCTTCGGGGCTGCAGACGAAGGCGCAGGCGATAAGGGATTCATGCGCCTATCAATCTCCATTAAAATGGAAGCGATTTCCGGGTCCTAATGAATTGATGGGAGGGGAAGGGATGGAAAAGAGGGCAAAAATAGCTCTCTCTCTCTCTCTCTCTCTCTCTCTCTCTCTCTCTCTCTCTCTCTCTCTCTCTCTCTCTCTCTCCCCTAAAATGGAGGACGTCATCGAGCCTCATCAATTTTGCTGGACGCCCTTAGGCTGACAGCACACCCCTGGGGGCAGTCAAGGTGGTGAATGCATAATATACTTTAGTCTCAGAAGCCTTGAAAAGGTTTTTGGTGAAAATTTAAGCTTTTTCAGAGTCAATTCTTTCTGTAAATTCAGGTCTATCTGTTCAATATCTATTCAGTAACTTTTAAACAGCACTGCTTCAAGTGTAGACTTTAGCAGAGTTGATTATTCCCTCCGTAAATTCAGGTGTATCTATTCAAAATCTATTCAATATCTATTCTATAACTTTTAAACAGCACTGTTTCGACTATACTCCAACCTTCACCAATGACCATTGTACGTTAAACTTATTAACATGACTAACTTTAATCTTAAATAAAATGAAAACTATTGAGGCAAGAGGGCTGCAAATTGGTATATTTGATGATTGGAGGGTGGGTGATCAACATACCAATTTGCAGCCTTCTAACCTCAGCAGTTTTTAAGATCTGAGGGCGGACAGAAAAAGTGCGGACGGACAGACAAAGCCGGCACGATAGTTTTCTTTTACAGAAAATTAAAACAACAAAAAGCTATATAAAGTATTTAAAAAAAATTAATACTTTCAACTACTGAATTTTAAGGGTTCCCAAGAATGATTTATAGAAAACACTGAAAAAAGCTATATAAAATATTTTTAAAAATTGATGCTTTCAACTACAATTACGAATTTTGAATGGTAATATAATTAAGAATGATCTATAAAAATCACTGAAAAAAGTTATATAAAATATCTAAAAAAAAATCAATCCTTTCAACTACTCAGATTTCGCGGGTTCACATGAACGATTTATAAAATAATTTTAAAAAGCTGTACAAATGAAATAAAACCTAAAAAAAAAAATTAATTCTTTCAACTTCTTAAATTTCAAAGGCTCCCCAAAGCCACCACGAAGTTCATTCAGAACAAACTTCTTTCTAACTTATTATTTTTTGCCCTTGCAAATTTCTGTCGCTCGTTTCCAAGCCTTCCTAACCACGGGGCAGCGAAGGCTTAAGAAGCCTTCTTTGGGAAAGTTTTCCCATCGCCTCGTAAGAACTTTGTATCGTCCAAAACTTGACAAAGTTACGCCACTTTCCAGGAAAAAAAACAGACTTGGTAAGTGTCCTCAGAAGAGAGATGCACGGTTTCAGAAAGATGACAGCTGTTGGTTTCTCTTGAATATAAGACGACAGAGCGAGAGATGTACAGTATATTATTATACTTGTTGAAGAGGATTATACAGAAAGTCAGTTGTGGATTTTCACTGAAAGCATTATTATTATTATTATTATTATTATTATTATTATTATTATTATTATTATTATTATTATTATTATTATTATTATTATTATTATTATTCAGTGACTTGAAATTCAAGCTTCCAAAGAATATTATGGCGTTCACTCTTCGTCTGAACTTTTGAAGAATTATTATATTATTATTATTATTATTATTATTATTATTATTATTATTATTATTATTATTATTATTAAAAATTACTATTCATAGTAGCATGAGTCTTCAAATGGAAAAACAAATCCACAGTTATGTATCATGTACATTTATTTAAAGATAAATCTGTACAGATTTATCTTTAAATATATATACAGTACATATACATAACTGTGGATTTGTTTCTCATCATTATTATTATTATATTATTATTATTATTATTATTATTATTATTATTATTATTATTATTATTATTATTATTATTATTATTATAAATAAACAAGACACTAAAAAGGAATCCCACACTACATAACATTCACTCAATACAGAACCTAATTCTGAGTCAAAGCTAAAAACAGAAATCTACAGACTTCGGTCCACCCTACGAAAGAAAACTCGCTCTCTCAAGTAACATTACATCCACCACACAACTCCTTGAGAAAGATTAGATCTCCTCAAGGCCCAATACAGGAGCCGTCTTGAGGAAGACAAGTATTTCCCTCCCTCAAAGGAGAAGGTTCATATTCGCCAAAGATTTCTGGTATATTTTTAGCTATTCATGTATTTAATATTTTTATGAATTTACTTACTTACTCATTCATTCATTCACTAACTTACTTACTTACTCACTTATTTATTTATCTATTTATTTACTTATTTACTTATTTACCTATTTACCTATATACTTATTTACCTATTTACTTTGCTTATTTATTTATTTACTATTTATTAATATATTTTATTTATTTATTTATCTATCTGTTTATTTACTTATTTACCTGTTTACCTATTTATTATTATTATTATTATTATTATTATTATTATTATTATTATTATTATTATTATTATTATTATTATTATTATTATTATTATTATTCAGTAGGTGAAACCTATTCAAACGGAACAAGCACCCCACAGGGGCCACTGACTTGAGGTTCAAGCTTCCACAGAAAATGAACGTAAACCTGCACATAAATCCAATCTCGGTGCTCACGCAGAAAAACAAAGGCTTGAATCAAATCCACTAACTCTACAGAGCCGCTGTTCCTCGATCTATAAAAATGAGAGAGGACCATTCAAGAGGCTGTGAGAATCGAGTGTCAAAGGCTTCACGTAAACAGTTCCCTGAAGTTCGAGGACGAGTGGGAATGTTTCGCTTGATATATTCCTAGGTGGATAAACTGGAATTTGAGCTGGAATATAGAATTGAGGCCAAAGGGCAAGTACTGGGACCTGGAGGTCATTCAGCGCTGAAGGGGGAATTGAAAGTAGAAATGTTTGAAAGGTGTAACGGGAGGAAAACTTTTTATCAGTTGCACTACGAAACAGGTTTTAGGAGAGGGTTGAGGCAAGGAAGATTGAAGAAGGAGAATG
>NC_089777.1:16634036-16671536 GCF_040412425.1 Macrobrachium rosenbergii | reverse complement strand
TCCCATGGCATTCAAAATGGCCTATTCAGATTATATGGGCGTAAACAGGCTGTTATAGGAGGTTATTTTTTTATTATTATTATTATCGTTCGGTGCAACGTCTACCTTTTTTTTTTTTTTTTTTAGAGAGAGAGAGAGAGAGAGAGAGAGAGAGAGAGAGAGAGAGAGAGAGGGTGCTCTCAATTTCTTTCAAGTTTTCCTTTCCTGAAAGAAAATTTCCCTCCTGAAGTGAGTGTGTGTGAGAGAGAGAGAGAGAGAGAGAGAGAGAGAGAGAGAGAGAGAGAGAGACTTTTTCAGTTTCCTTCATATTCCTCCCATTCTGAGAAGAAAATCTTCCCTCCCCGTGTAAAGAGAGAGAGAGAGAGAGAGAGAGAGAGAGAAATTTCAATTTCCTTCACATTCCATCCATCCTGAGAAGAAAATCTTCCCTTTCCGAGAGAGAGCAGAGAGAGAGAGAGAGAGAGAGAGAGAGAGAGAGAGAGAGAGAGAGACCCTTCCCTAGGTGATAATCTTCGCTCCACGTGGAGAGAGAAAGGGATTTTCTCCTTTCTCAATTTCCTCCACACTCTTCCCTTTCACTCCCTTCCCACACATCTTTTTAGTTTCTTTTCCACCCTCTTCCGGATTGGGAGGGTTTTTTTTTTTTTTCTTCCACCGAGAATGACAGAAACCTGTTGCGTTTGTAATTAGAAGACATTTGAGAGGATCGTTTTGTCTCCCAATTCTTTCGTGGAGAAAGAGATGACGATGATATTATTATTACACAGAAGAGAAATGGCGTAGTGAGAAGTGTTTCCAGCCTCTCTCTCTCTCTCTCTCTCTCTCTCTCTCTCTCTCTCTCTCTGGGAAAAGACTAAAAGTGAGTTTTTGTGATGGGCTTTTAATATGACGTATAATAGCTCTCTCTCTCTCTCTCTCTCTCTCTCTCTCTCTCTCTCTCTCTCTCTCTCTCTCTCATGGGAAAGACTCGTAGCAAGTTTCTTTTGAAGGGCTTTTAATATGATAGATGATAGTTCTCTCTCTCTCTCTCTCTCTCTCTCTCTCTCTCTCTCTCTCTCTCTCTCTCTCTTTTCTCGTAGGACAGGCAGAATGTAAGTTTGTGTATGAGAAAGAGAGACAGACAGACAGGCAGAGAGAGAGAGAGAGAGAGAGAGAGAGAGAGAGAGAGAGAGAGAGAGAGAGAGAGAGAGAGAATTAACATCAAGCAAGACAGAGACAATCAAGGCATTCACTGCCTAATGGAAGAAATGTGTAGAGAGAGAGAGAGAGAGAGAGAGAGAGAGAGAGAGAAGAGAGAGAGAGAGAGAATAAATAACGTCGAAAAGGAAGGAAAATGATTGCAGAATAAAAAAAAAAATATATATATATATATATATATATATATATATATATATATATATATATATATATATATATATATATATATATATATATATATATATATGTAGTATTTATACGTACATACATATACGGGTGTATATATATCGTGTATATATATATATATATATATATATATATATATATATATATGTATTTGTGTATGTATATATGTATGTGTATGTATATGTATATATACATATATAATTCATACTTTAAATACACCAGGATACAACAATTAAATTAATAAAAAAAAACTATAAATACCACCAGGATGGACCAATCCTGGTCAAAAAAGAGCCCTTATTGAATCCTACGGATCAGACGCGGAAACAAATCCTTCAAATCATTCCATTTGATAACCTCGAGGATTTCAGACACGGACACAGAAACCTTCCTTTTGTGATCAGATAACCTCGACGAGTTATAGGGGAGGTAAACTCGATTTCCTTTAACCCATTAGCTATACACGGAAGAGCTTTCTTGTCCTCTTCAATTGTATATATCCACCGAGCGTTGGAATCCTGACTTCGTTAACAATGCGCTGAGAGAGAGAGAGAGAGAGAGAGAGAGAGAGAGAGAGAGAGAGAGAGAGAGAGAGAGAGAGAGAGAGAGAGAGAGAGAGAGAGATCTGAATGACTGTTTTTTTTTATATAAATTCCAATCCGTGTTTTTATTCATTTCAATATACCTCTGCAATTTTCTTGTGTTAGTTTTTACTCAAAACGGAAAGCTGCCTTGTGGAATTTTCATTTTGCCACCTTTTTTTTTTTTTTAGAAGGGGTCTTTGGGGGCGGGTTTATATTAATCTGATATTTCTGGCGTTCTCGATCAAAAGATTTTCCCCGCCAAGATATGTAATTGTCATTCGTATATGATAATCAAGATTTTGGCAAACTTCCTCACTGTAAACATAGATACTACGACTTAAAACCAGATATTATTATTATTATTATTATTATTATTTATTATTATTATTATTATTATTATTATTATTATTATTATTATTATTATTCAGATGATGCCTACTCGTATGAAACATACCACCACAGGGAGCACTGACTTGAAAATCAAGCTTCAAAAGAATATTACGGAGTTCATTTCAAAAGAAATTACAAAAGGTTATAGGAAATTCAGAAAGAAGAGATTAGTTATTAAAAGAGAAAAAATAAATTAACAAACTAATAAATAAATAGATAAAAATGTCAATAAATGATTGAATTACGAAGGAGAATCATGAAGTCAGCATGACCAAAATTCGTCAAAATATCAGAAAACAGAAACTTCACACAAACAAGACATTTCTCCTTTCCTTAACAACACGACCAAATTCCGACACGCCCCGTTAACCTACGATTACATCATTCGCCGTAGCAGACCGTAACACATTCGTCACATTATATAACGAACGTCCCTTTCGCGGATAAAAAGCGTAACGCGACGGAAAACTTCGTGACGGAAACGCGGAGCGATAACGTCACACCGGGAAGTTTATACATGCGTCCGTCGTATGTCGCTTGTTTACCACGACGGCTGGAAAGTTGTTTACGATTGGCTGTTAACTTCCTGCTGCCCGATGTATGGGTCTATAAAACCCATATCAAGTCAGTTGTGTGGCAGATAATAGGAGGCTGTCCCATGGAGAGAGAGAGAGAGAGAGAGAGAGAGAGAGAGAGAGAGAGAGAGAGAGAGAGAGAGAGAGAGAGAGAGAGCAGCAGCATTCGTCGTATCAAAGGACATATTCTCAAAGCTACTATGAGTCTTTCCCTTGAAAGAGAGAGAGAGAGAGAGAGAGAGAGAGAGAGAGAGAGAGAGAGAGAGAGAGAGAGAGAGTATTCGTCGCTTCAAGACATATTCACAAGGACTCACTGAGAATCTTTCCCCTGAGAGAGAGAGAGAGAGAGAGAGAGAGAGAGAGAGAGAGAGAGAGAGAGAGAGAATATTCGTCACTTCAAGACATATTCACAAAGACTCACAGTGAGTCCTTTTCCTGAGAGAGATAGAGAGAGAGAGTATATCATTCGTCACGTAGAAGACACATTCTCGAACTTACTGTGTCTTTCCCTGAGAGAGAGAGAGAGAGAGAGAGAGAGAGAGAGAGAGAGAGAGAGAGTAGCTTTCGTCACATCAAAAGAATATAGTCACAAACACTCACAGTGAGTCTTTCTACTGAGAGAGAGAGAGAGAGAGAGAGAGAGAGAGAGAGAGAGAGACGAGCATTCGTCACATCAAAGGATATATTCACAAACACCCACTGTGAGTCTTTTGCCTAAGAGAGAGAAAGAGAGAGAGAGAGAGAGAGAGAGAGTGAGAGAGAGAACTAGCATTCGTCACATCAAAGGATATATTCCCAAACACCCACTGTGAGTCTTTCTCCTTAGAGAGAGAGAGAGAGAGAGAGAGAGAGAGAGAGAGAGAGAGAGAGAGAGAGAGATTGATTTACGATCAGGAATTATAAAAGGAATATTAACGATTGGAAAATTAACCTTTATAGGAACCACCCTTCCACGAAAAGACATCATAACTTTCCGTTTTTCCACTTAGCAAAAGAACTGGGATTTACGTCTGGTCGTAGGTGTCATGGACGTGGAGAAAAATATAGATATAAAAAAAAATATAACAAAGGATTGTCCTCTATAGAGAAATAATGGATGACAGCCACTCGTATATTCTATAGTATTCTTCAGAATATTGTGAGAAGATCCTAGCTCCTAGAAATGGGTTTGTTATTCAGATGACATTCTTGGAAAAGTTCACAATGAGAAAAGTTAATAAATAGAAAATTGAGCTTCATTTTGCAAAGAACGGTCCCACGTGCAATCTCTCTCTCTCTCTCTCTCTCTCTCTCTCTCTCTCTCTCTCTCTCTCTCAACTATTGAAATTCAGAAAATCGAGCAGCATTTTGCAAAGAACGGTTCCAAGTGCAATTTCGTTTTTCTCTCTCTCTCTCTCTCTCTCTCTCTCTCTCTCTCTCTCTCTCTCTCTCTCTACTATTGAAATTGACGAAACCGAGCAGCATTTTACAAAGAACGGTTCCAAGTGCAATCTCTCTCTCTCTCTCTCTCTCTCTCTCTCTCTCTCTCTCTCTCTCTCTCTCTCTCTCTCCACACTATTGAAGTTGAGAAAATCGAGCATCATTTTGCAAAGAACGGTTCCACCTGCAATCTCTCTCTCTCTCTCCACTACTGAAACTGAGAAAATCGAGCATCATTTTGCAAAGAATGGTTCCACGTGCAACCTCTCTCTCTCTCTCTCTCTCTCTCTCTCTCTCTCTCTCTCTCTCTCTCTCTCTCTCTCTCCACTATTGAAATTGAGAAAATCGAGCATCATTTTGCAAAAAACGGAACGGTTCCACGTGCAATCTCTCTCTCTCTCTCTCTCTCTCTCTCTCTCTCTCTCTCTCTCTCTCTCTCTCTCTCTCAGGTGTTTAGAGACTGACCATCTAGACCCTGATGATATCCTAGGTCATTGAAATAAAATATGAGTGGGGGGAGGGGAGAGAGAGATTAGATTGTAAGAATCTGTTAGGAGATATAGTCAATGGACTTTGTATTTTCTTTGGTCTTATTCGACAGGTGTTTCGGTTCACATCAGAAGATATTCACAAAGGCTTATCGCAGGTCCTTCTCCTAAGAGAGAGAGAGAGAGAGAGAAAGAGAGAGAGAGAGAGAGATTAGCATTCGTCACATCAAAAAGCACATTCACAAAGACTCACTGCAGGTCTTTCTCCTGAGAGAGAGAGAGAGAGAGAGAGAGAGAGAGAGAGAGAGAGAGAGAGAGGTTTTGTGTTTGTCAATAAACCATTCGTTTTTTTCAATTTTAATTGATTACTTACAAAAATAATAACAACAAAATTATTCCTCCTAGTGGGGCCCATCTTCCAAACCTCAGCTCAGAAATAAAAAAAAAAAAAAGCAGAAAAAAACTCAACCCAGAAATAAAGAAAAAAAAAAACACATATAAAAAAAATTCATTTGCATTTTCATGACGCATCTCACGTCACAAACAAGAAAAAAATCTCATAAAACATTGACAAAAAAGACCGGATAATAAATTACCATGGAAAAAAACTCTCCTTGGATCAGCAAGAGAAGGTTTCTGAGCTAATAACACCAGGAATTATATGCCTATAACAGTCTCCGAAATAGGCCTATGGAAATGAAAGGGGAAATGAATATAATCTATGAAATTAGACCGGAAGGGGTCGTGTCTCTCTCTCTCTCTCTCTCTCTCTCTCTCTCTCTCTCTCTCTCTCTCTCTCTCTCTCTCTCATTTCTGTGAAGGTTGGATTATTTCCATTTTTCAGATTTCTCTCTCTCTCTCTCTCTCTCTCTCTCTCTCTCTTTTATTTCGGAAAACTGAAATATTCCCTTTTCAGTTCTCTCCTCTCTTTCAGTTCTCTCTCTCTCTCTCTCTCTCTCTCTCTCTTCTCTCTCTTATTTCGGGAAAATTCTCTCTCTCTCTCTCTCTCTCTCTCTCTCTCTCTCTCTCTCTCGATCATTTCGAACTGGAGGAAATTTGTGTTATCAATTCTGGAAGGAAGGAAGTTATGGGCTTCCTTATGGAGGCAGAATCATGTCATAATTTTGGTAGGACTGAAAGGAATATTGAATTTAACCTCAGATTCAATAAATTTTAGATAATTGTAATAAAATATATGAGATAAACAAGTAAAAAATGTGCCAAATTTTCTTCGGCGCAATCGAGTTTCCTGTACAGTGTACAGTATAATGCTGTATGAGCCGTGGCCTATGAAGCTTTCAGCCACGGCCCTGTGGTGGCCTGCCCTATAGCGTTGTCAGACGCACGATTATGGTTAAATTTAACCTTGAATAAAATAAAAACTACTGAGGCTACACTACACTACACTGCACTACCCTCAGGGGAATTCAAAACCTCCCTATTTAACAAGAATCCAAGAAACTGGCGATTCTAGTGCAATACCCTCAGGGGAATTCAAAACCTCCCTATTTAACAAGAATCCAAGAAACTGGCGATTCTAGTGCAATACCCTCAGGGGAATTCAAAACCTCCCTATTTAACAAGAATCCAAGAAACTGGCGATTCTAGTGCAATACCCTCAGGGGAATTCAAAACCTCCCTATTTAACAAGAATTCCAAGAAACTGACGATTCTAGTGCAATACCCTCAGGGGAATTCAAAACCTCCCTATTTAACAAGAATCCAAGAAACTGGCGATTCTATTGCACTATCCTCAGGGGAATTCAAAACCTCCCTATTTAACAAGAATCCAAGAAACTGACGATTCTAGTGCACTACCCCCCCGGTGAATTCAAAGACCTTCCTATTTAACAAGAATCCAAGAAACTGACGATTCTACTGTACTACGCCCAGCTGAATTCAAAGACTTCCTGAGTAATAGGAATCAAGAAACCTGACGATTCTACTGCACTACGCCCAGCTGAATTCAAAGGCTTCCCTGCTTAATAAGAATCACGAAAACCGAAGATTCTACTGCACTGCGTTCAGGTGAATTCAAAGGTGAATTCAACCACTGGAGCGCTTCTAATTTCACCCTCAGGGGAATTCAAAATCGTCGTTTCACTTATATGGAAGCGTCAATTCCGCCTCAGCGGATCTCTCTCTCTCTCTCTTGTGTTTGGGCGATCGATGACGAATGCTTTCCCGGTCGGCGAGTTCCTTTTTCGTACGTAATGGTTCGAGAACTGCTTTTTTTTTTTATAGTCAATTTTTAGCACTTTTGAAGGGGGAAGGAGGGAGGGGGAGGGATTGGGGGATGGGGGAAGGACTGGTGGATCTAGCTTCAAATGCGTAAATCTCTTGAGTTCGTGAAAAATAATGGTTCGAGAGCTTCTTATTTTTTTTTGTCAATTTTTAGCACTTTTGAAGGGGGAGGGGGAGGAAATGGAGGGAATTGGGGACGGGGGGAAGGACTGGTTTGAAAAGACAGAATTGGGTAGGTTTTTTTTATATATAATAGAGAGTATTTGAAGATTTTTTTTTATAAATGAATGCAAGTCTCCATTTTCAACATATAAGAACGAAGATACTAATTAAATTGACCTGGAATTATCGGAAAGGTCTAAAAGTTTATTTGAAACGTGGGTTTCTGAAAACTGAAAATCGTAAGGCTTAAAGTACAAGAGTTCAATCTTTGTTTACTGGTTGCCATGGAAACCAAAGGAGGGCTGTGTTCATGAGAATTCCGAACCTAGCGTGAAACCGCTTCCTTTGCATATTAACAGTGAAATGAAAATTACTTGGAGTAAGTAAAGATTCCTTTTATACCGTACAGTCCATTAGAATTTTTTAGTTTTCTGTAAGAGAAAACTATTGTGGCGGCTTTGTCTGTCCGTCCGCACTTTATTCTGTCTGCACTTTTTCTGTCCGCCCTCAGATCTTAAAAACTACTGAGGTTAGAGGGCTGCAAATTGGTATGTTGATCATCCACCCTCCAGTCATCAAATATACCAAATCGCAGCCCTCTAGCCTTAGTATTTAAGGTTAAAGTTAGCCATAATCGTGCTTCTGCCAACGATATAGGACAGGCCACCACGGCCGGCTGAGAGTTTCATGGGCCGCTGCTCATAGAGCATTATACCAAGACCACCGAAAGATAGATCTATTTTCGGTGGCCTTGATTATACGCTGTACAGAAAACTCGATTCTTCGGCGCATTTTTTACTTATTTTTATATAAAACGCAAAGAGGGTTGTGTAAAGCAATATAAAACAACTCAATATAAGCTGACCTTGTCATGAGATACAAGATAGTTATCGCTTTTCTCAAACGCCCTAATTCATACAATAATTCCACAAGATAAGATTCGTCTTGTTATATAACAGCCTTCCTAAGGGGGTTGGAAATGAATCTTATACAACAGGAAGACAACCTCCATTCATAAAATACCTTTTTACTACTATTGTCATTCATAAATTTCCTCATAACACACTCCCTAAGGGGTGAAAAATAATCTTATATAATTGGAAGGAAACCTCCATTCACAAAATGAATTTTTACTTCTGTTTCATTCATAAATTTCGTCATAATACACTCCCTAAGGGGTGGAAATTAATCATGTACAATAGGAAGAGAACTTTCATTCATAAAATGACTTTTTATTGCCAATTCCATTCGTCAATTTCGTCATTAAGCAAACAAACGTCCGGAGGTCCAACTTGGGACAGAATTATTTGGTCTCTTTTCCTCTCGTTACGTCACAAGGAAGTTTTTTTTTGGCCATGACATTCGTCAAAACTTTCGTGCGCAAACTTCCGCAATTATATCGCGCGGAAAACTGATCATTTTTATGTTGTATGTTGTTTATATATATATATATATATATATATATATATATATATATATATATATATATATATATATATATATATATATATATATATATATATATATATATATATATATATATATATATATATATATATATGTATATATATATATATATATATATATATATATATATATATATATATATATATATATATATATATATATATATATATATATATATATATATATATATATATATATATATATACACACATCTTTATCTGCAAAGAAAGCGACTCCAAAAGGTGCCAGCAGTTTTGGGATGAAGTTGCTGGAACCACGGCCCGATAATCGGATGTTTAAGGTGGTAAACATGAGACTAACATACCCATAAATGCTGTGAATGTTAAGTAGGTGTCAAACATATTTCACGAAGTGTTACTAATGTTAGGAAAAGGGCATATATTTAATATAAACTGTGTTATAAATGTTAGCAGTCTTTAAACCAATGCAAATACACAAAAATATGAATAAGCCTACACTTTGTAAGAGACGATATCACAAAAGAGAGTGATTAACTGTCTCTCTCTCTCTCTCTCTCTCTCTCTCTCTCTCTCTCTCTCTCTCTCTCTCTCTCTCTCTCTCTCTCTCTCTCATCTTTACCACTGAACAACAGAATACAAAAGACATTTTTACATACCAAAAGATGATGATGATGATGAAAGATCATAAAAAAAAAACATTGTATTCAAGTTAGACGAAGCATTAAAAAAAATTGACACCTTTCTTCCAGTATATGAATACTAATCGCTACATATACAGTATAAAACATCAACGAAAAAACATCAACAACAACAAAAATCATAGGGACACAAACCTTCACCAAAACTACAATGCCCCTTCCCGGCCGTGAATGAGAAAAAAATACAAAAGAGAAAATAGAAAAAAACATATACTCTACAGTTCTTTATGGATCAAGAACACAGGGTCGGATTTCCCTTTTTTTTTTTTTTTGCCCAGGGCAGAAAAAAAAGCCAGAGAGGAGACAAGGAACCGCGAAATGTGGAACTGGAGTTGAAAGGGGATGATAGATCTATTTCCTGGAGGTAGAAAGGTTATGACCTTTTTTTATATAGGAAGGAAGGTCGTGATCTTTTTCAAAATAAGAAAGGTCGTGACCTGTCTTTAAAGAAGGAAGGAAAGGTCATGACCTGCTTGTAAAGGAAGAAAGGTCACGACTTGCTTTTTTTCCAGAAAGAAAGGTCGTGACCTGCTTCTTAAGGAAGATAGGTCACGACTTGCTTTTTTCCAGGAAAAAAAGGTCGTGACCTGCTTCTTAAGGAAGATAGGTCACGAACTACTTTTTTTACAGGGAAAAAGTTCGTGACCTAATTTTAAAGGAACAAAAGTCGCGACCTGTTTTTAAAGAAGGAAAGGTCATGACCTGCTTTTAAAGGAAGAAAGGTCACGACTTGCTTTTATAGGACGAAAAGTCATGACCCACTTTCAAAGGAAGAAAGGT
Organism: Macrobrachium rosenbergii; assembly: GCF_040412425.1. Lineage (NCBI taxonomy): Eukaryota > Metazoa > Arthropoda > Malacostraca > Decapoda > Palaemonidae > Macrobrachium > Macrobrachium rosenbergii. The sequence continues at coordinate 16,661,365 of NC_089777.1, read as the reverse complement.
TATGACCTGCTTTTTAAAGGAAGAAAGGTCATGTCCTCCTCTTTAAAGAAAGAAAGGTCACGACCGCCTTTTTAAAGGCAGAAGGGTAGCAACGTCCTCCTCTTTAAGTGAAGAAAGGTCACGACCACCTTTTTAAAGGAAGAAAGGTCGTGACCTATTCTTACAGGAAGAAAGGTCATGACCTCCTTTTTAAAGGAAGAAAGGCCATGACCTGTTCTTACAGGTAGAAAGGTCATGACCTCCTTTTTAAAGGAAGAGAGGTCGTAACCTGTTCTTACAGGAAGAAAGGTCATGAACTGCTTTTTAAAGGCAAAAAGGTCGTGACCTGATCTTAAAGGAAAGGGTTATGAACTTCCTTTAAAGAAAGACAGTCATATCCAGCTTTCTGAAGGAAGAATGGTCCTAATCTAAAGGCAGAAAGGTCCTGACCTCCTTTTTAAATGAAAAAGGCCCAGGTCATGACCTCCCTCTTCAGAGGAGATACCCGGACCAGGAAATGAACAAAAATGATGAAAAAACTTTCTTTTCATTGAAAACAAATCTCCAACAGGGACACTCAGATAAGGAAACTCCCATTTCCGTATAACTATTAGCAACACAAAAGCTCTGCCTTCGAGCTACGTTTCCTAGGAGAGAGAGAGAGAGAGAGAGAGAGAGAGAGAGAGAGAGAGAGAGAGAGAGAGAGAGAGAGAGCACTTGAATACGAGGAGAAATTTAGGCAGGAAAAAGGGCTGTTTTTCGTGTGAAAACTGAGAGAGACAGTGGGAATATTACACAGAGAGAGAGAGAGAGAGAGAGAGAGAGAGAGAGGGAGAGAGAGAGAGAGAGAGAGAGAGAGAGAGAGGAGTACTGTCCCTTTTAACCTTAACTATTAAAGGGCTTCTTCATTAGCCTGGTCCCTAACTTCACCTAGGCAATAAAGGTCTCTCTCTCTCTCTCTCTCTCTCTCTCTCTCTCTCTCTCTCTCTCTCTCTCTCATACATACAGAGACAAGCATATGAACAAAATTATAAAAATAATCATTAATTCTGGAGCCAGCATACGAAATACGAAAATTACAAAAACTAATAGTGGAAAAACATAATTATAACTACAGATATATATTTTTAAACATATAAAAAAGCAATTAAGGAACAAAAACATTAAATTAATTTCATTCATTTCACGGATACTCTGGTACTCTCCAACCTTCTCCTCCCCCCCCCCACCTTATTTCCTAGTTCCATTTATTAGCTTAGCAACCGAAAACAGGAATGGAATACTTTCCCTTACGTAAACAGGAATCCATGCAGAAAGCATTCATAAAGCTGAACTTATCAACTGAATCACAATAAAGAGATAGCATGTCTGATACATGTTGCCATATGAAGGGACCCTGTCCTGCCAAGGACAGTATTTACGTCATCCTGTGGATAAGTGGTTTACGGATCTCTCTCTCTCTCTCTCTCTCTCTCTCTCTCTCTCTCTCTCTCTCTTAATTCTTATAACGCAAGTATCATGACAGGAAGATGTTCAATTAGTGTACTGAAAAACTGAAGTTATAAATAGCTCTCTCTCTCTCTCTCTCTCTCTCTCTCTCTCTCTCTCTCTCTCTCTCTCTCTCTCTCTCTCTCTCTCTCTCTCCTTTCCTAAATTTTCTGATAATATGGTAGGTCACATGGCAGAGTGATGTTTACTTACAGTAAAGAAAAATCTCTGAAATTATAAATTGCTCTCTCTCTCTCTCTCTCTCTCTCTCTCTCTCTCTCTCTCTCTCTCTCTCTCTCTCTCTCTCTCTCTCTCTCTCTTCCTAAATTCTGATAATATGGTAGGTTACATGGCTGGGAGATGTTTACTTACAGTAGAGAAAATCTCTGAAATTATAAATTTCTCTCTCTCTCTCTCTCTCTCTCTCTCTCTCTCTCTCTCTCTCTCTCTCTCTCTCTCTCTCTCTCTCTCCTTTCCTAAATTTTCTGATAATATGGTAGGTTACATGGCAGAGTGATGTTTACTTACAGTAAAGAAAAATCTCTGAAATTATAAATTGCTCTCTCTCTCTCTCTCTCTCTCTCTCTCTCTCTCTCTCTCTCTCTCTCTCTCTCTCTCTCTCTCTCTCTCTCTCTTCCTAAATTCTGATAATATGGTAGGTTACATGGCTGGGAGATGTTTACTTACAGTAGAGAAAAATCTCTGAAATTATAAATTTCTCTCTCTCTCTCTCTCTCTCTCTCTCTCTCTCTCTCTCTCTCTCTCTCTCTCTCTCTCTCTCTCTTTTTATATCGTGTGAGGGAGATGGTCTTTTACAATAACAGAAAACCTCAAAAATTATAAACAGCTCTCTCTCTCTCTCTCTCTCTCTCTCTCTCTCTCTCTCTCTCTCTCTCTCTCCTTTTATATCGTGTGAGGGAGATGGTCTTTTACAGAAACAGACAACCTCAAAAATTATAAACAGCTCTTTTCTCTCTCTCTCTCTCTCTCTCTCTCTCTCTCTCTCTCTCTCTCTCTCTCTCTCTCTCTCTCTCTCTCCTTTTATATCGTGTGAGGGAGATGGTCTTTTACAGTAACAGAAAACCTCAAAAATTATAAGCAGCTCTCTCTCTCTCTCTCTCTCTCTCTCTCTCTCTCTCTCTCTCTCTCTCTCTCTCTCTCTCTCTCATTTTCAGAGTAAATTACTTGTTTAAATCAATTTTCTTCAACGTAGATTTCACCTTGCATTAAAAAAAAGAATTAGCTAACCAATACCTGGCTTAAACTGCCCATCATAGCCTGTTTTGTTTTTATAAAAAAAAACGTATATTTTTATCTAAAAAAACGTATATCTTTATAAAAAAAAAAAAGAAACTAAGCATATTTTTTATTTAAAAAATGCTCACTTCCACGGGGAATATTATAACTCGATAAATCCCCTATTTTTGCTCCTAACTGGATTTAGTAAAACTCTTTTATAGGCTCGTTTAATCCTTTAATCCTATTAGGAATCGATCCTGCCTGGCTGTCTATCCAAGTCTCTCTCTCTCTCTCTCTCTCTCTCTCTCTCTCTCTGCTATTAGTTTAGAAATATGTCATTTATAAATGTAATAAGAGCTTTCTATCTATCTATCAATCTATCTAATTTTAAACTAGAAAATGGTCATTTGTAAGTGTAATAAAAGAGAGAGAGAGAGAGAGAGAGAGAGAGAGAGAGAGAGAGAGAGAGAGAGAGAGAGAGAGAGAGAGAGAGAATGCGTCATAAGTGCAATAAGAGAGCGATAGAGAGAGATCTGCAAAGATCTCAATACAAGAAAAACAGCGTCGAAAGAGAGAGAGAGAGAGAGAGAGAGAGAGAGAGAGAGAGAGAGAGAGAGAGAGAGAGAGAATATCATAAAAAAGTTTCATTACAAGAGAAACACATCGTCGAAAGAGAGAGAGAGAGATTACCTTAAAAAAAAGTTACTAAACTCTAATAGGATAATTTTCAAAAAACTCAGTAATGGAGATCTAAAACCCCCCCTTTCAAAGTTCCGAGCCCCCTTTTTTTGCATAAATGAAGCGAATTATCATAAATTACAGTTCCAGCAGTTCTGGGAGTTGGAACCAAAAGTTGCTATTAAAAGGGACACGCGGTCGAAACTGCTCACGCGGAAAAAACAAGTAGAAAATGTGCCGAAGTTTCTTCGGGGCAATCGAGTTTTCTGTACAGTGTATAATGCTGTATGAAACTCTCAGCCACGGCCCATGAAACTCTCAGCCGCGGACCATGAGACTTTCAGCCGCGGCCCGGTGGTGGCCTACAGGTACCAGACGCACAATCATGGCTAACTTTAACCTTAAATAAAATCAAAACTACTGAGGCTAGAGGTTTGCAATTTGGTATGTTTGATGATTGGAGGGTGGATGATCAACATACCACTTTGCAGCCCTCCAGCCTCAGTAGTTTTTAAGATCTGAGGGAGGACAGAAAAAGTGCGGACGGACAGACGAATAGCCACCTCAACAGTTTTCTTTTACAGAAAATTAAAAAACAGCACAATTTTCCCTTCGGTTGAAAGGACACAAAAACTATGTGCGTAGGAACTCGGGGATTCGAAGGCAGTCAGGTGGAATCCTAGCGCGGGATTATTAAAAAAAAATGTTCTAGCATCGTTGTTTAAAACTGTACAGGGTCGATACCTGAAAAGGTAGGGGGGAGAGAGAGAGAGAGAGAGAGAGAGAGAGAGAGAGAGAGAGAATACATTGAAAAGATCTCAGTACATAAGACATAGAGATATGTAACAAGTAAAGAGAGAGAGAGAGAGAGAGAGAGAGACCTTGCAAAGGCCTCAATACTGAAGAAACAGAGATTTGACAGGAAAAAGGAGAGAGAGAGAGAGAGAGAGAGAGAGAGAGAGAGAGAGAGAGAGAGAGAGAATATCTTTGCAAAGATCTCAATATATGAAAAGCAGCGTCGACATGGAGAGAGAGAGAGAGAGAGAGAGAGAGAGAGAGAGAGAGAGAGAGAGAGAGAGAGAGAGAATGTCTTACAAAAGTTTCATTACACGAGAAACACATCGTTGAAAGAAAGAGAGAGAGAGAGAGAGAGAGAGAGAGAGTCGACAACTACAAGGAGAGAGAGAGAGAGAGAGAGAGAGAGAGAGAGAGAGAGAGAGAGAGAGAGAGAGAGAGAAAGAATACCTTACAAAGGTCCCAATACAAGAGAAACTCAGATGAAGGGAAGCTCCCCATTGACAGAGTGCCATTCAATCTGGCACTCCCTAAAGCGACAGAAATTGGATCAGTGACGACAAAGGTGGAGGGTAAAGACTGACAACCCTAATAAATGCTTAGTTCATTCACCTTTAAAGATTATCCTTAAGTGTATAAGGTTAGGAGGTGTGTAGGGGGATTAGATACTTTTATAAGTGCTTAGGGTTAAGGAGTGTTTAGAAGGCTTTTGTTGGCACTTATGGAGAATGACTAAGGACTTATATCTATTGATTTAAGGTTGTTAATTTTGCAAGAAAATGAAATTATTGAAATGACACTGTCAATAACATTACGTATTTATACCATACTTAATTACAAATTTTACAAACGGAATAAAAACAAATTTTGTGTATATATAATATATATATATATATATATATATATATATATATATATATATATATATATATATATATATATATATATATATATATATATATATATACCATATTTTGTGTGTATACCCAAACAGCAGCCAATGATAAAAGAAATCTTGAAATGTATCAAGTTCTACCACAAACACAGACAACTACGAATATAGTAATAAAAAAACTGTCGGAACTGATATTTCCACAGGAATTCACACTGTGGAGACACGCAGGCGATGTTCAGTAGAAGGAAAAGAGGTGAAAGTGGGTAAATTTCCCCAAAAATAGTCAAACCAGAAGGTCCAGGTTTTTTTAAAAATAATGAAATCGTTTGAAAAAAAAAAATCCGTAACTAGACCCTTGTTTGAGTCAAGGTCATTACCATATGTACACACAGCCGTTGTGTTTCTCCTGTTTGTATAAAAAGGTTTTTTTTTCTCTTTGTCAGGGTTTTTCACAGAGAGAGAGAGAGAGAGAGAGAGAGAGAGAGAGAGAGAGAGAGAGAGAGAGAGAGAGAGAGTTTATGGATGGTTTCACCAGGGTGGGGTGTGGTGATCGCCGAGTAGAGTCCCTCCCGTTTACCTCGTCGAAGGCCTCCCGTTTACCTCGCCGAGGCCCCAGTTAACCTCTTCGAGGTCCCCGTTTACCTCGTCGAGGCCCCCGTTTACCTCCTCGAGACCCCCCCCCCGCCCCGTTTACCTCGTCGAGCCCATCCAGTTAACTTCGTCGAGGCCCCTACAGTTTACCTCGTCGAGGCCCTTACCGTTTACCTCGTCGAGACCCTCCTATCCACCTCGACCAGGCCCTTCCACTTACCTACCCGAGATCCACCGTTTACCTAACTGAGGCCTTCCCATTTACCTCATCGAAGTCCTCTCGTTTACCTCGTAGAGGCACTCCCGTTTACCTCATCCAGGCCTTTCCATTTACCAGCCGATATTATTACCAAATTCGTAAGATTACTCAGTTCCTAGCGTCTCTAATTCACTCGAAATACACTTAATATAAAGCAACGGAAGGTCAAAGGTCGACTGACCTCGTTTCGTAACAAGCCAAGTTTAGCCACTTCGCAATGTTGCATTTTTTTAAAAAATATTTTGTGACATTTTCAACTTTCTGTTGCCTGGCATCTGAATTCTTTATTCCCGTGAAGTCTGATTATTCAAGACCTTATTTATACATTCGTGTGTGTATATATACACACATGTACACACATACACACACACATTACCAATAGGCAGCGAACAGGGAATCCGCTAATTACCTTGTAACCTTCTGTTGCCAGGCATCTGAATTCATTATTCCAGTGACTTCGGAACGTTCAAGTTCATTTATATACATTCGTGTGTGTGTGTGTTTATACACACATACACACACACACACGCGCATGCATACAAAGCATTACCAATAGCCAGAGAACAGGTGAATCCGCTAATTACCTTTTAACTTTCTGTTGCCAGGCATCTAAATTATCTATTCTCGTAACGTCTGATTATTTAATTCCTTCTGAACATATTCGTGTGTGTATAATACGCATACACACATACACACACATACACACACACGCACAAGTCATTACCAATAGCCAGCGAACAGGTGAATCCGCTAATTACCTGGAGAACATCTCATTCCAAGTTGAGACCTCAGGGATGAATTCGACATTAGCGAGAGGAATCATAACATGTTCAAGCATCGTGGACACGGCACGCGCGGGCATTCTCGTCAAGAAAGTTGCAGGAGAAGAGGAGAGCGCACGCGCGCTCCCGAGAGGGTACGAAAAATGCGCCCGCTGAGATGGTCGGTGATAAAACCTCGCAAGGAAACGGGAGAGGGGTGGGGAGGCGGGGAGGGAGAGGAGGGGAGGGGAAGGGAGAAACCCTTCTTTCTTTGCCAAAAAATTCTTGAACAGCGTTTTGTCTCATAGCTGACCTCGGCTAGAGAGTAAGTCCATTTTAGATAGCCGAGCTGGGGTTAGAAAGTAAGTCCTTTTTAGATAGCCGAGCTGGGGTTAGAAAGTAAGTCCTTTTTAGATAGCTGGCCTCGGCTAGAAAGTAAGTCCTTTTTAGACAGCTGACCTCAGCTAGAAAGTAAGTCCTTTTAGATAGCTAACCTGGGGTTAGAAAGTAAGTCCTTTTTAGATAGCTGAACTCGGCTAGAAAGTAAGTCCTTTTCAGATAGCTGACCTCGGCTAGAAAGTAAGTCCTTTTTAGATAGCTGACCTGGGGTTAGAAAGTAAGTCCATTTTAGATAGCTGACCTCGGCTAGAAAGTAAGTCCTTTTCAGATAGCTGACCTCGGCTAGAAAGTAAGTCCTTTTTAGATAGCTGACCTGGGGTTAGAAAGTAAGTCCTTATTAGATAGCTGACCTGGGGTTAGAAAGTAAGTCCTTATTAGATAGCTGACCTCGGCTAGAAAGTAAGTCCTTTTTAGATAGTTGACCTCGGCCAGAAAGTAAGTTCTTTTTAGACAGCTGACCTCGGCTAGAAAGTAAGTCCTTTTTAGACAGCTGACCACGGCTAGAAAGCAAGTCCTTTTTAGATAGCTGACCTCGGCTAGAAAGTAAGTCCTTTTTAAAGTGAATTGAAAAATAGCTGTCTTTTACTCTCTTTTTTTTTAGTTTTCTGTAAAAGAAAACTATTGTGCCGGCTTTGTCTGCCCGTCCGCACTTTATTCTGTCCACACTTTTTTCTGTCCGCCCTCAGATCTTAAAAACTACTGAGGCTAGAGGGCTGCAAATTGGTGTGTTGATCATCCACCCTCCAATCATCAAACATACCATATTGCAGCCCTCTAGCCTCAGTAGTTTTTATTTTATTTAAGGTTAAAGTTACCCAAAATCGTGCGTCTGGCGACGCTATACGACAGGCCACCATCGGACCGTGGCTGAAAGCTTCATGGCCCACGGCTCATATAGCATTATACACTGTACAGAAAACTCGATTGCGCAGAAGAAACTCCGGCGCATTTTTTACTTGTTTTTTTTTTAAATATGTGAAAGATTCTAGACCTTATTGTTACGTGTCTGTTTAATTGATATATATACTTTTTCTATTTTTTAAGTTGTTCGTTATCTAACGGAAGTAACATTGAGTGTTGTTCCGCGTTCAAAGTTTGCTATAATCAAGGCTCTCTCTCTCTCTCTCTCTCTCTCTCTCTCTCTCTCTCTCTCTCTCTCTCTCTCTCTCTCTCTCTCTAAAATGGAAAGAGAGAGAGAAAGGAGAGAAGACATTAAGAATATCAAACGTTTTCCCGTATATGACAGGGCATTATATGTGTGTGTGTGTGTGTGTGTGTGAGAGAGAGAGAGAGAGAGAGAGAGAGAGAGAGAGAGAGAGAGAGAGAGAGAGAGAGAGAGAATATCACACGTTTTTCCGTACATAAAGGAGCATTTTATGTCTTTAAATCACTAGGAATAAAATACTATAAATGATTAAAATCTTATATTTAAGCAAACTTTATCAACAAAATATAAACAATTGTTTATGTTTATGTTTATGTTTATGGTATGGGAGTATGACAAAAAAACATTCCCCAGTCGTTCGGATACGTCTCCTTACGAATACGAACTCCGGATAAAAAAAAAAACTCGTCCTTTAATCCGGATTTTTTTTTTATGTGCGCCGGATGAGCGAACGCAAGACAGTCTTTGTTGCTCCTAATGGAAAAATGATTTTGCAGGAGAGTCAAGTCTGAATAAATGAAAGAGAAAGCTAAGGTGGGGGGGGGATGTTTGAGTCTCTCTCTCTCTCTCTCTCTCTCTCTCTCTCTCTCGTTCTAGACTTCTTTCAACTTCGAAGGAAATACACTCTTTCTGTGGGCTTTCAAAATTCGAGAGAGATGTAAACTCTCTCTCTCTCTCTCTCTCTCTCTCTCTCTATATATATATATATATATATATATATATATATATATATATATATATATATATATATATATATATATATATTCTGCACTCCCTTTCAAATTTCCTGGAAAACATCTCTTTTCTCTCTCTCTCTCTCTCTCTCTCTCTCTCTCTCTCTCTTTTATATTCTACGGCCCTTTCAAATTCCCCGACAAGACCTACCTTCCTCTCTCTCTCTCTCTCTCTCTCTCTCTCTCTCTCTCTCTCTCTCTCTCTCCTGGCTCCCATGCATTTTAAGACTCCTTTAAGCTCGTCAACATGGCAAAGGTTTTATGCCCTGGGAACTCTTACTGAAAAGAGGGGCCCGAAGGAATCGGGAAGGCAGGACGTCAGGCGAAATCCTATTTTTCAAAAGGATAAATTTTCCTCCGAATAAACTGCAGGATAAATTTTTTGGTGATCGAGAGAGAGAAAAAATGAATGTTTCCAGTTTTTTTTCTCTAGGAGTTCTAGATTTCTAGTAAGAGCTGTGGGTGTTTTGGGGGTATTGCAAAATATTTATGAAAAATTCCTAGGTATGTAAACCTATTTTTCGAAAGAATAAATTTTTCTACGAATAAACTGAAAAATAAGTTTTTTGGTGATCGAGAGGGAGAAAAATGAATAGGTTTTCAGTTTTTTTTCTCTAGAAGTTCTAGATTTCTAGTAAGAGCTGCGGGTAATTTTGTATTGCTAGATGTCTACGAAAAAAATTCTAGGTATTTAATCCTATTTTTCGAAAGAATAAATTTTCCTACGAATAAACTGTAAAACAAATTTTTTGGTGATCGACAGAGAGAATGAAAAAAAAAAGAATGAAGAGGAATAAACTCGAATGTCCATACTTCGGTTTTCAGGTTTTTTTCTCTAGAAATTCTAGATTTCTAGTAAGAGCTGTGGTTATTTTTCTAGTTTTGCAAAATATTTATGAGAAAATTCTCCGAATAAACTGCAAAATAAATTTCATGGTGATCGAGAGAGAGAGAGAAAAAATTAGGAATAAACTCGAATGTAAACTTCGGTTTTTTAAGTTTTTTTTTTTCTCTAGAAATTCTATGTTTCTAGTAAGAGCTGCGGTATTTTTTTAGTTTTGCAAAATATTTCTGAAAAAAATTCTCCGAATAAACTGCAAAATGAATTTTATGGTGATCAAGAGAAAAAAAATTAGGAATAAACTCGAATGCATGCTTCGGTATGTTTTTTCCTAGAAATTCTAGATTTCTAGTAAGAGCTGATGTTATTTTTTTAATTTTGCAAAATATTTATGGAAAAATTCTCCGAATAAACTCCAAAATGAATTTCATGGCGACTGAGGGAAAAAAAATTTGGAATAAACTCGAATGTATACTTGGGTTTTTTAAGTTTTTTTGTATGTTCTCTAGAATTTCTATATTTCCAGAGAGAGCTGTGTATTTTAGCACTGCACAATATTTATGAAAAAAAATACTATGTATGTAATCCTATTTTTCGTAAGAATAAATTTTCCTCCGAATAAACTGCAAAATAAATTTCATGGTGATCGAAAGAAAAATTTGGAATAGATTCAAATGTATATTGCGGTTTTTAATTTTTTTTTTTTGTTTCTTAAGCAAAAAGGTCATTTATTATTATTATTATTATTATTATTATTATTATTATTATTATTATTATTATTATTATTATTATTATTATTATCAAGAAGACGAAGACGAATAAGATATGCCATTATACGTAAGCAAAATGTCCTTTATCATAATAATAATAATAATAATAATAATAATAATAATAATAATAATAATAATAATAATAATAATAATAATAATAATAATAATAATAATAATATGATAAAGGACATTTTGCATACGTATCTTCATCTTCTTCTTCTTCTTCTTCTTCTTCTTCTTCTTCTTCTTCTTCTTCACAATAATAATAAATATTATTATTATTATTATTATTATTATTATTATTATTATTATTATTATTATTATTATTATTATTATTATTATTAACCAACAAGAAGAACAATAATACCATTAGTCGTAGGCAAAAGGCCTTTTAATCATATTATATCATCCCTTCGTCTAGGAAATCTGGATTTCCGTTCTATTCCAGACTTTAATGAAAGACCAACATTTGCTGAACACATTTACCACCTGATCTTGGGAAGATCAAGAGAATTTAATTTCACTGTTTGACGCTCGTCGCTCCTGTCTGATATTTGCAGGGATTATGACAGGGTATTATTTAGGAGTTGCTTTGTGATATGATCTCAGGAGAGATGTGGGGGATGGTCAGCATATATGTATAAAGATATATATATATATATATATATATATATATATATATATATATATATATATATATATATATATATATATATATATATATATATATATATATATATATATATAATATATATATATATAATATATATATATATATATATATATACATAAATATATATATATATATAAATATATATATATATATATATATATATATATATATATATATATATATATATATATATATATATATATATAGATAGATAGATAGAGATTTACATATATATATATAAATAAATAATAAATATATAATACACATATACATGTATGTATATATATACATATATATATATATATATACATACATATATATACACACATATATACATACATATATATATACATGAGAGAGAGAGAGAGAGAGAGAGAGAGAGAGAGAGAGAGAGAGAGAGAGAGAGAGAGAGATATTTTCAAGTGTTCGTCAAACCAGTGGTATTAACCACAGAATCGTCATTAATGGAGTGGAATATAAAACTTGGGCCAAAGACCAAGCGCTGGGGCCTATGACAATGGAGGTCATTCAGCGCTTACAAGGCGTAACAGGAGGAAACCCTTTTGCAGTTTCACTGAGAAACAATTGTCAGGAGAGGAAGAGAATATAACCGGAGGTACAGTAAAAGGAATGAAAGAGGTTGCAGCTGAGGGCCGAAGGGACGATGCAGAGAACCTCAAGCAACGCCTACAGTGCACTGCATGAGGTGCACTGAAGACACTACTCGCCTACTGGGAGAACAGCCATTGAAACTGTAGTTTTCATTACAAACCAAATGTTATGGACTGGATTCAATTCTCGTTCTTTCAACTTCTATAAATTTTTTTTATCAGAGAACAGGGAAAATATCTACAACCCTAAGCAACAAATATTGTTACAACTTCCGCGAATCAGTGGGCGTACAAAAGAAGAGAGGCAGAAACAACAGCAAATGAAAATAATTGGCTCAAGGCTGGACTGGACATTTATCAAGAAGTAAACTAACTCCTCGAATTCCTGGAAGGAAACCTCTGGAAATAACCTACTTACAAAGAAGTGAATTTCTGAGAGGGATCGATTCCAAACGAACTACGAAGTTAAAAGCCTAATAAGAGATTTGGAAAACTTTATAAGATCAAGATATAAGTAAATAAATATACAGAATCTCTGGAGAATCCCCGGAGAAGCCACGGGAAAGCTGAAAGCTAGAAGATTCGCTCAATCAATGCAGTGACGTAACGGTACCTCTCCCAAGGTCAACGAACGAACTACGGAGTTGGAAAGTTAAAGGCATCGTAGTGTTGGAAAACTTCACGAAATCACGAAATGAGAAAATAATTATAGAGAGAGAATCCCTACCAAACAGTGTAAGTCTTGGAACGTAAGAGAAGCTACGGGAAAGCTGGAAGCTGAAAGATTCGCTCAATCAATACAAAGATGTATGCTAGTATTGCACCAGCCCAGGTTATTTTGCCATACCCTAGGTTAGGTTAGGTTAGGTTAGGTTAAGTTGAGTTAGATAGATAATTCCATGGCAATTTGGGTGTGGGAAACATAATGAGATTATTTTCAAGAAAATTCTACGGTTAGCTTTTAAGATATTAGTTCTTAAGACAAGACGTCCCGCTTTTTTTCAGGGAAATGCCCCGATACTCGGTTACATCTCGGGAAAATGCGTACCGGCGTCAGTTTCATGGGCCATGGCTGAGAGTTTCATACAGCATTTTACTTAATAGCACTCCTAACAAAACCACGAACAAAAGAACGCCACTTAAATAAGTGAAGATAATTTCAGCTCTCAAAATCACTTGGAATCAATTACCTTCCATTTAAAAATTAATATAAATAAATTCAAAAGGACATACGATCTCGAGAACCAGAGTCAATTCGATCTGCATCTATTTTTTTATTCAATTACCTCTAGAGCCCTCTCGAGGTAATGAATAAAATTGGCTTGTCTTCGTCTCACAAATTCAACTGTCAAAAGGGAAGACGTCTCTCTCTCTCTCTCTCTCTCTCTCTCTCTCTCTCTCTCTACTTTTTCTCTCAGTTGCCGGTAATGTTTCTGCTTTTGAAGGGTTTGAAGGGTTTAAGAGACTGATATGACAATATATATATATATATATATATATATATATATATATATATATATATATATATATATATATATGTATATATATATATATACTGTATATTATACATATATACACATATATACTTTACGTATAAAATCAGACATCACAGTAACTAGGAAAGCTTCACTCAAAATCTTCTATCGTCAAGGCAAAAATAAATCCAAAGTACCATCAACCTCATTAACATCAGCACAGAAAGAAAAAAATCTGGCTTAATTGCGTTCCATCCCGACAGACATTTCAAGGACGCGAAGTAATCAGCCTAATTAGACAAGACTTAAAAAAATTTTTTTAAATAAATTAAAATAAAAAACTTCCACGGTATTCACCAAGTTCTCGGGACAGAGTTGTTTTCATCGCAAATCGCCAAGCACCAAAAAATAAAAAAAAAATAAAAAATATTATTGGTATCATTTCAGCACCAGCTCCCTGGAGACTACCTTGCTGTGTTGCTGTTATTATTATTATTATTATTATTATTATTATTATTATTATTATTATTATTATTATTATTATTATTATTATTAAAATCAATATAATTTACAACGGAATACTGTTGTGACCTAATTACAGCATTATTATTATTATTATTATTATTATTATTATTATTATTATTATTATTATTATTCAGGTACAGGTCAATAGGAGCCATTGGCTTGAACTAAAGCTTCCAAACTTATTATTATTATTATTATTATTATTATTATTATTATTATTATTATTATTATTATTATTATTATTATTATTATTATTATTATTATTATTATTATTCAGAAGATGAATCCTACTCATATGGAACAAGCCTACAGGGACCATTCACTTGAAATTCAAGCTTCCAAAGAATATTATTATTATTATTATTATTATTATTATTATTATTATTATTATTATTAGGGCCATTCATTTGTGACGTTCATTTGAAAAAAGTTACAGAAGCTAATAGGAAATCAGAAAGAGAAGATTAGTTATTAGAAAATGAATATAAATTAACAAATCAATAGATGAAAAGAAGATAGCAGAAAATACAGAAAGATGAGATTAGTCACAAGAGAAGAAAATAAACAAATAAACTGATAAATAAATATGTAGAAATTGGGTTAAAAATGTAAATCATTGTTCTATGGTAGTAATGTATTGCATCTTCGCTGAACGAAGAAGAAGAAGAAGAAGAAGAAGAAGAAGAAGAGGGAGACGAAGAAGAAGAAGAAGAAGAAGAAGAAGAAGAAGAAGAAGAAGAAGAAGAAGAAGAAGAAGAAGAAGAAGAAGAAGAAGAAGAAGAAGAAGAAGAAGAATAAAGAGCAATTTACAAAGCGATTCGATTATCGTCTCAAAATGGCTACATTCATTTCTATAAGTCAGGTGAAGCCTCTTTGATATGAAAGAGAGTAGAAGAGTCAAGGAGTTGAGTTTTTACTTTGAGAATGGAGATGGAGTTTGTGATATATATGGCCTGAATTAACATCATGTTATTTTTTCTTCTGTAAAGTTGGATAGAAGCAAGATAATTATTCAGTATATATATATATATAATATATATATATATATATATATATATATATATATATATATATATATATATATATATATATATATATACAGGTATTCCTTCGACATCGCCAACGAACTCGGCTCTGATGACACCCACGCTCGCCTGAAGTCTTTCGGCCACCAATTAACTTCAGATTGAAAACCAGAGAGGACGAATACCACCTTACCACCACGAGACAGAAATCCGAAAAAAATATTATGAAGTATTATCACATTTTATCGTCACAGTTCCACGGTGGTGAGGTCTATTTGGTATGCTTCAAAAGTTGAGTGTCTTTCCTCTCTCTCTCTCTCTCTCTCTCTCTCTCTCTCTCTCTCTCTCTCTCTCTCTCTCTCTTAGCTAGTGACAAAATACGTAAAAAATATTATAACATTTTAACGTCAAAATTCCACGGCGGTGAAGCCTATCCGACATGCTTCGAAAGTCAAGTTCCCCTCTCTCTCTCTCTCTCTCTCTCTCTCTCTCTCTCTCTCTCTCTCTCTCTCTCTCTCTCTATTTCCGTCAATGATAAGATACCTTGAATATATTACGGAGTTTTATCGACTCAATGTCACGGTGATAATTTTTTTTTCTTCAAAAGTCGAGTTTCTCTCTCTCTCTCTCTCTCTCTCTCTCTCTCTCTCTCTCTCTCTCTCTCTCTCTCCTTTCAGCCAAGCGCTTGACAGAATGAAGAGAAAACAAAAAAGAACCACAAAGTCACAATTCCAAACTAGCTTCAAAAACGAGTTTCATCTCTCTCTCTCTCTCTCTCTCTCTCTCTCTCTCTCTCTCTCTCTCTCTCTCTCTCTCTCTCTCTCTCTCTCTCTCTCCCCTTTCAGCCAAGCGCACGACAGAAATAGAGAGAAAATGTAAAAATTACCATCCCACACTTGTAATAGAAATCCTTGCATCAAACACGACTGAATGAAAACAATATATGACTTTTATCTTGAGAAAACTCATTTTTGGTATAGCAATTACTACATAATTTCAAATTCTAAATCCTACAACCCACAACACTAAAAAAATACAAGGCGTCTATAGCGCTGAAGTACAGCATAATCTTTTAACTCAAACTCTATGAATTTGCGTTAAAATCTTAGGCAATAATATTGAATTGTGTAACTTCCTTGTCATCCACTTCAGAGATATTCCACATTTAAATATTTCGAAATATATCCACAAAACTCCAATCTTGTTTTTGTACGTGGAGAGCAACGTCAGCTCAATGAACTGTATTTGTATATGTCTATTTATAGAAAACTAGTTTATATAGGATTTTGTTCAATAGGATTTGCGTGATGCCCTTGACTTTATATCTGAAAAACTTGGGTCAAAATGTCCCTCAAAAATAATAGATAATAGATCAGAAGGCGACGAGAATTCCATAATCGCTTCGAAAAGAGCTTTCGATCTCAGTGCACGTTTCAGGCTTTGCAAAACGTTTTTCAGTCTTTACAAAACGTTGTCCTGTTTCAGTCTGTACGAAAACGTTTCAGTCTTTGCAGAACGTTTTTCAGTCTTTACAAAACGTTGTCATGTTTTAATCTGTTCAAAAACGTTTCAGTCTTTGCAAAACGCTTTTCAGTTATTGCAAAACGTTTCAGGCTTTGCAAAACGTTTCAGTCCTTGCAAAACGCTTTTCAGTCTTCGCAAAACGTTGTTTCAGTCTTTACAAAAGGTTGCTTCAGTCTCTGCAAGACGTTTTCGCTCTTTGCAAAACGTTGTTTCAGTCTTTGCAAAACGTTTTCAGTCTTTGTAAAACGTTGTTTCATTCTTTTCAAAACGTTTTAAGTCTTTGCAAAACGTTTTTTGTTTCAGTCTTTGCAAATCGTTTTCAGTCTTTGTAAAACGTTGTTTCAGTCTTTGCAAACCGTTTTCAGTCTTTGCAAAACGTTGTTTCAGTCTTTACAAAACTTTATCAGTCTACAAAAACGTTTTAGTCTTTACAAAAGTCTTTTCAGTCTTTACAAAAGTCGTTTCAGTCATTGCAAAAGTCTTTTCAATCTTTACAAAAACATTTCGGTCTCTGCAAAAGTCGTTTCAGTCTTTACAAAAGTTATTTGCCTTTACAAAAACGTTTCAGTCTTTGCAAAAGTTTATCAGTCTTTACAAAACATTTTTCAGTCTATACAAAACGTTTTTCAATCTTGTCAAAAGTTCTTACACGTTGGTGCATCACCTATTTCCAGCCGAATGAATACCGCGGAAGTTATCCAAAGATAAACTGGCAGAAACAATTCTCCTGAACAGGAATTATCCAAGTCAATGCATCGGAACTTTGAGACCCAAATTCAAAGTCTTTGACAAATATAACTTCCACGCGTCGCTCTCTCGTAAGTTTAATAAAGATGGCAAAGGCTACATTCGGTTTGCAATCTTCCTGAGATTTGGGCCAGCCCTAGGAGAGCTGTTAATCAGCTCAGTGGTCTGGTTAAACTAAGGTATACTTAACTTTTGTAATGTCCTATATGTAAATGCACTCTTAAGTGAGTATATCACGGTTGTTATTGATGTTTGGGCTACTTACGAAAAAATATATAAACTAATTACCATAAACCACAAAAATAGGTATCGCGATTGTATATACTTTACAGTAACACAAACAATCACACACATACATATATACATATACATACACATCAACAACCTTAGAATTTTTTCATCTTCACTCGAAATTCTTATTTCCTAAAAAAAAAAAAACTAAAATTCTCTTTATAGGGTTTTCATTTTAACTAAAATTCAATTCGATTTGATTGAGGAAATGAGGGTCAATAGGAGAACTGCCGAAAATGAACCAGGGGTAGGAGAAATTGAGGAAAATGGAATCAAATAAGGATTCCAGAACTATTCTACCCCAAAAACCACACTGGGAGACCTTACAACAACTAAATTCAACTCAATAGCATTTCCTTTCGACAAATTTCACTTAGGAGTTAAAAAATCATATAAAAATACATTTCTACGAGGAATGCAAAGAACATTGGTCACACAACCACTGAACAAAACACAATTCAACAGAAATATTTTCGACCACTTTTTCCATATAAGAAACGAGGAATCCAAAGAAAATCGGTTCAGTTCGACAAAAATTCCTTTCGACAAATTTCCCTTGTGAAAATATATCTCCACGAGGAATACAAAGAACATCGGCTCAATTCAACAGAAATTCGTTTAGACAAATTTCAATTCTTAAGTTACAAAATCATATAAAAATATATTTCCACGAGGAACACAAAGAACATCGGCTCAATCCAACAGAGATTCCTTTCGACGAATTACACTTCAAGTGAGTTACAATATCATATAAAAATATATTTCTACGAGGAGTACAAAGAACTTTCCCAAACACAACAGTGAAATTGATAAGCAGAGTTCCTTTGTGCCAGGACGTTGCAGAAATCTATAACTAAACCAGATTGGAACACTCACCAAAAATCCTGCGACGTATCTTGAAGGATTCCGGTGCTCCTCGGCGAAAGTTCCTTCTGGTGCAGTAAAGAATATCTGAAAATAGATAGAAGATTAATATTAAACTAGGCGTTGAATCTGGCCTGTGTTTGGATGGTGACCAACAAGAAAAGCTAGATTCTTCGGCATATTGACACCTTGAGTTGTTAAGTATTAGGGCTCAGTGCTAACAGCCCCAACCCATAAATGTTTAATGAGAACAGGGATGGTAATCCTATATCTATATATATATATATATATATATATATATATATATATATATATACATATATACACATATTATACAGTACATATATATATATATATATATATATATATATATATATATATATATATATATATATATATATATATATATATATATATGTATATATAATATATATATATATATATATATATATATACATATGCATATTACTTACCCATGCATCAACAGCAGATAAACTTGCTGCCCTCCCCCCCCCACAACAAATAACCCAAATGAACCCAAACAAAAAAAAACACCAAAAAAAAAAAATAAATTAAAATAAAAAAAAATGAAACGAACTCTGCAAAGAGCCAATGTGACTGCGTTGGCCTTTTCTGAATGTTATTCCATTTTGCAGAATTCCAACAGGAATAAAAAAAAAAAAACATAAAAGAGGGAAGGGAAAAATGAGGAAAATAAATAAAAGGGAGAGGAATCAAAAAATAAATAAATGAAAGGAGAGGAAAAAGGGGAGGGTGAATTATAAAAGAATAAATGTTGCAGCAGAATTTATTTCTGATAAATGGACTCGTGTTACTGGTTAGGTCTTTCAAAGGAGGTCAGTGAGTGGGTGGGTGGTTGGGTGGACAGATGGATGAATGGATGGATGAAAGGGTGGATGGATGCATGGATGGATGGATGCATGAATGGGCGGATGGATAAGTGGGTGTATAGATGGATGGATGGCTGAATGGATGGATGGATGGATAGGTGGATGGATGGATGGAGGACATTGGAAAGCGGATGAAATCGACGGGTTAATCCTTAAACCTCTTCTCAAACAGGTGCTCCAAGAAACACGACCACCAGACGAATCGCAAAAACCACTACGGAATTGTTTATTTTCCCTCGTTCTTGGGAACGGTCACCTGTATACCATCGAAGGCTTAATGCCACACCTACATATGCATTGTATATATATATACTCCTGTAACATTTCATCTGTCCATATTTTACCAGTGAACAGGGGCACAGAAGGAAGTGCTCGAAATATATGGTTGCAACGTTCAAATAGTGTTTTACGGGCCTTCTTATATTCATATTACACTGTGGTATTACAGTAAAAAAGACATTCATATATATATATATATATATATATATATATATATATATATATATATATATATATATATATATATATATATATATAAACTTTTGTCAATTACACAATTGTTCTGTGCATTAGTAGAATTACTAAAAGGACCTCATTCAAACTGGATGGTATCAAATAGAGTATTTATTCAGAAAAAGTTACAAGCTTTCTTGGACAAACAGTCCACGTTATCAAGTATCCGTACCATCCAGTTCGAATGAGGTCCTTTTTAATATATATATATATATATATATATATATATATATATATATATATATATATATATATATCTACGTACATCCATATCGATTTTTCATCAGTATATAATAATAACAATAATAATAATAATAATAATAATAATAATAATAATAATAATAATAATAATAATAATAATAATAATCAAACATTTATGCCAAATTAGTAACACAAAACATCAAAAAGTTAAATTTATATTTCTATCAAAAAACTCCCAACCTAGAATATTGATCAGTTGACTGATTTGCTTCCTTCTCCTGACGTAGCAACATGACGAAAAGCGAATATCGACCGTTTCCTAAAATTTCAAATTCTCCGAAAGTGGTGGGCGGAGGAAGGTCCGGCGGGACAACATTGAACGAGGATCTGGTACCACCTTTGGTATTTGGGATGGAGAGACAGTGATGGACACTTGACGCCGAGTGTGTGACGTCATATCTATTAACCTACCCCTCCCTTCTATCCCTCCCCCTCCCTCTACCCCATTCCACCCCTTCCCCTCCCTCCCCTCTCTCTATCCCTCTCCCACCTTCCAAATGTCAATATGAACCAACCCTCTCTCTTTCAATCCTTCAATAGTAATCAGTAATTCTGTGATAATATTTCTCGGTGCTTATAGGCTACAGTTGTTTGTTATGTTATATATAGAATATAGCTGTATGTATAGAATACAGAATAAAGAGGCAAGAGCCTTAGTTAGGACCCAGGAGCCTTAGCTCCAATATAAACTCCCCTAGAATAGAATTCTGAGGATTCTCCTGACAGGATACTTCTGAGTAAGACTAGAAAGGACTCTTCTGAGTAACTACACCAGTGGAGCCAGGAGTCAGGAGCCAGGGCCAGGAGTCAGAAACCTTAGCTCCATTACAAGCTCCCTAGAACAGAATTCTGAGGATTCTACCAACAGGACACTTCTGAGTAACTACACCAGTGGAGCCAGGAGCCAGGAGCCTTAGCTCCATTACAAGCTCCCTAGAAGAGAATTCTGAGGATTCTCCCGACAGAACACTTCTGAGTAAGGCTAGAGAGGACTCTCTTGAGTAACTACACAAGTGAAGTCTGAAACCCGGAGCCAGGAGCCAGGAGCCAGGCGCCAGGAGCCATGAGCTAGGAGTAGAAGCCAGAGGGCTTTACTCCATTACAAACTCCTGACACTAGAATTCTGAGGATTTTCCCAACACGCCACTTCTGAGTAAGACTACAAAGGACTCCTCTGAATAACTGAACTAACATAGTTGCTCGAGCTTGATGCAGATTTTAATGAATGAGATTTCCGGGCGTAAAGTAATATAGTAAGTTCATTCATTAATCGAATGAATGACTCATTGATGTATCTCCCCGCAAACTTTTTCGTCAAAGGTAAACGTCATATGAAGGTAATGTAATGGTTCTCGTTAGGTAAACAAAAGATGAACAATTAAACTAGGTTTGTGGGGTAACGAATTCTTTGGCTGCGTGTGTGTGTGTGTGTGTGTGTGTGTGTGTGTGTGTGTGTGTGTGTGTGTGTGTGTGTGTGTGTGAGAGAGAGAGAGAGAGAGAGAGAGAGAGAGAGAGAGAGAGAGAGTTCGAAGGGAGGTTAGTGTATGTCATAGCTTGGGAATTTTTTTTCCAGATTATGTGTTTTCGATTTGAAGAACACTTCTGTTGAAGAACATATATATATATACAAATATACATATATACATATATATATGTATGTATACATACACACAGTACACACACATAAATTATATATTTTTTCCTAAATCCTACAGCCTTGCTGAGTTTTTTTTTTTAAGCAAAAAGGTACATTAGTATATAATTACGAGCTGATTTTCAAAGCAAGAGCCCGTGCCAGCGTAATACTACCTTATTATCACAGACTCCTCAATCATTTTCTACATACACAAATGTTATGTTTGACAGCATGGCTACACCTGTCTTTCAATCAATTCTGAAATATTTAGCAGGTGTGAGCCTTTCATATTCATTCAGGAGATGGCGAGTCACTTGTTCAAAAACAGATGTGACACGTGAATGAATATGTTTTTTACGCCTCTGTGAGAGTTCATTCATTATGTTTTTTTTTTACTGACGAGACGTGACTGTAATTTATTCCGGTCGTGAATGAGAGAAAAATTTTTATTATTTTTTTTTTTTTTTACATCAGGCCTCCTGAACGAACGTGCAGAATTATGGGATGAATGTGTGCGTGGGTTTGAAAATTGTCGACAGAAAATTGCTGACAGGCTGGAAATTTCCGATAATTTTCAATTGTCGACGTTATGAAAATTTGTCGACATATTGAAAATATCCATAACATTGAAAATTGTCGACATTTTCTAAATCGTCGACAATTTGAAAATTTATCGACAAATTAAGAAACGTCAACAATTTCAAAACTGACGACAATTCATAAAATTGCTGATAACTTGAAAAACGTCGACAGAACTGAAAACTGTCGAAATTTCGAAAATTGTTGACAAATTAAGAAACGTCGACAAATTCAAAATTGACGACAAATTATAAAATTGTTTACAACCTAAAAAAACGTCGACAAATTGAAAACTGTCTGAATTTCGAAAATTGTCGAAAACTTGAAAATTTATTGACAAATTAAGAAACGTCGACAAATAAAAAATTGACGACAAATTATAAAATTGCTGACAACATGAAAAACGTCGACAAATTGAAAAAACTGACACATTGAAAATGTAGACAAACTGAAAATGTCAAAAATTTATATTGTCGACAAACTGAAAATTGTCAACATATCAGAAAATTGTCGACAAACTGAAAAAATATATATATATATATATATATATATATATATATATATATATATATATATATATATACATACATACATACATACATACATACATACATACATACATACATACATACATACGTACATACATACATGTTTTAATTTGTCGACAAATTAGAAATTTATCGCCAAATCCTTTTAACACCAGGCAATAAAAGCTAATAAATGCAAAGTCATCTTTTGCATTGCAATGGCAATTGAATTCTTATGGGATTTGCAATGAACGGTTTATTTTATTTCGGTTTTATTTGGTGTTGCAGAGAATTTAGAGAGTTAATCTTTCTATATGGCTTATTCGTTTATATTCATTTATTTTTTTTTTTTTTTTTTTTTATATTTGAGATTTGTTATTAATATTTTCAATATCATTAAATGTAATTCAGATCTATATAGGATATATATATGTATGTATATATATATATATATATATATATATATATATATATATATATATATATATATATATATATATATATATATATATATATATGTAGAATCCACTGGTCACTTTTTACCAGATACATATGTAATTGTAATAGCCACAATGCCATCTTAAGTTCTCGAATTCTTCGCTTTTTTGGATACGCTTGTCACTACAAAGCCTTAAGATCCAAGCGCAAGAAATATGAAGAAATTATGACGTCCGGTATCGGGAAACGAACCCGGGTCCCCTAATACTTCTTGCACTTGGACCTTAAGGCTTTGTAGTGACAAGAATATCCAAAGAAAGCGCGAGGAATTCGAGAAGTTAAGAGTCCATTGTGGCTGTTACAATTACGTATGTATACATATATTTTGTATTCATATATATATAAACTAATACAGTATAAATTATGCTATTCTATACTCCAAAAATCATCACTAAACCCATACACCATTTCTCAGTAGTAATTCAGAAAGGACTGATACATAATTTTTTTCCTAAAGCACTGACCTGTCACCCCAATTACCTCTCTCAGTGAAAAAAACATCAACGGATTCTGACGGGCTTTTTGGCTGTTGCCTGAACTGATTAAATTTGGTCATTTGAAAAGGTCCTTGCTACTTTAAGGGCCATTGATTCATCTGGCCTTTTTTTGGGGGGGAGGCCAGTCCTTGGTGAGGTGACCATCCTCTTGTTCTTGTCTCTTCGGCGCAATCGAGTTTTCTGCGCAGTTTATAATGCTGTATGAAACTCACGATGTGCTGCAGTATGAATCTCTCAGCCAGGACCGGGCAGCGCTCAGCTGCTCCTCAGATGCGGTCAAGTGAGGTTGCATCGCTGGCTGGCACCTCTAGCAGTGCCAGACGCATGACCCATGGCTAACCTCAACCTTAAATAAAATAAAAACTACTGAGGCTAGAGAGCTGCAATTTGGTATGTTTAATGATTGGAGGGTGGATGGTCAACATACCAATTTGCAGCCCTCTAGCCTCAGTAGTTTTAAGATCCGAGGGCGGACAGAAAAAAGTGCGGACGGACAGACAAACAGCCATCTCAATAGTTTTGTTTTACAGAAAACTAAAAGTTAAGAACTGTTTTTTTCATTTCGAAGCTTTGTCGCGCAATTTCCAATGTTACCGAAGAGCCAATTCTCGAGAGGAATAAATGTAACGCGGATTAGTTTTTCGACATTTTCTGCAAGCAGAATCTCACTACATTTTCGTGCTAGGAATGAATTGAGGTGTTTGAAAATAAAAAATATTTTTTTATATATCCACTTTAGGCCTAGACTTATATACATATATATATATATATATATATATATATATATATATATATATATATATATATATATATATATATATATATGTGTATGTGTGTGTGTATATATATAATATATATATACACACACGCTTGTATTTCTTTATTTCTATATATATATATATATATATATATATATATATATATATATATATATATATATATATATCCAATATATATATATATATATATATATATATATATATATATATATATATAATATATATATATATATATTAATATATATATATATATATATATATATATATATATATATATATATATATATATATATATAATTCATTAATGTATCCAAACTGGAATTCACAAATTAATTTTTCGTAGCTTTCACTTGCCATCAACCCCACCCAACACTAAACCCCAAAATAAAAAAATAAAAGAACATTTACAATTTGACTTCATTTTTTGTAAAGGCTACAAAACCAATCTATTCTTTTTCCATTGTATTTGGTGTCGTGTTTTGCCAATGTTTTCCAGCCATATGTTTATACAAAAAAAAAAAAAACTAAACCCAACTGTGATTGGTTTTTCTGTTTTGCCACGAGAGAAAAAACATATAACAGATATCCGAGTCCTTTTTGATCCGGATTTTAACGTTTGTGGAGGTATTTTTTTTTTTTAACACGTTTGGTTTTTGGCAAGAAAGGAATGGTATTGTTTCTCATTTTCCTGGAGCCATTGAGGATGTGGTGTGTGGTGTTACTTATTTTTATTTTTTCTTTCTTTTCAATTCAGTAACTTTTTAAAGTAACGAAAACCATTAACAACGCCAATCAGGGTTAGTTGAAGTAACTTTTTAAAGTAACAAAAACCCAATAAGGTTTGTTCAAGTAACTTTTTAAAGTAACAATACCCCAATAAGGTTTGTTCAAGTAACTTTTTAAAGCAACAAAAACCAAAGAAGTTTTGATCAAGTAACTCTTTAAAGTAACAAAAACCCTATACGGGTTGTTCAAGTAACTTTTTAAAGTAACTTTTTAAATTAACAAAAACTCATCATAGTTTGTTCAAGTAACTTTTTAAAGCAACTTTTTAAAGCAACGAACAACCCATCAGGGTTAGTCCAAGTAACCTTTTTAAAGTAAAAACCTTCCAGGGTTTGTTCAAGTAGTTTTCCAACGCAGCTTAAATCAGTAACTTTTTAAAGTAACAAAAAACCCACTACAATTAGTCCAAGTAACTATTAAAGTAACAAAAAACCCACTACAATTAGTCCGAGTAACTATTTAAAGTAACAAAAAACCCACCAGGGTTAGTTCAAGTAGTTTTCAAAAGCAACTTGAATCAGTAACTTTTACAGTAACAAAAAACCCATCAGGCTTAGTCCAAGTAACTATTTAAAGAAACAAAAAACCCACCAGGCTTAGTTCAAGCACCTATTCAAAGTAACATAAAACCCTTCAGGCTTAGCCCAAGCAACTATTTAAAGTAACAAAAAAAAAACCAGTCAGGCTTAGTCCAAGTAACTATCTAAAGTAACAACAAACCCATCAGGCTTAGTCCAAGCAACTGTTTAAAGTAACAAAAAACCTTTCAGGCTTAATCCAAGCAACTGTTTAAAGTAACAAAAAAACCTTTCAGGGTTAATCCAAGCCACTATTTAAAGTAACAAGAAACCCATCAGGCTTAGTCCAAGCAACTATTTAAAGTAACAAAAAAGCCCACCAGGGTTAGTTCAAGTAGTTTTCCAAAGCAACTTAAATCAGTGACTGTTTAAAGTAACAAAAAACCCATCGGGCTTTGTCCAAGCAGTTTTCCAAAGCAACAGAAATCAGCCATGTACGTCCATCACTCCGAGTCCACGAAACAGATTTTAACGATCGGGATATTTCCCGAACGCCGCTTCCGTTCCCATTCTGACGTCATCAAAGGCGCCGACGATCAAAGGCCAGTAAGCTACCGACTGTCATTTTGGTGTATGCCGTCCCAGTGATTGTTGTTTTTCCTTTCGATGATAATTAATTGCTCCGGTGGTGGCCGAGCGACGCGTTGTTTCGCGTGTGCCAGATATTGCAATATTCGGCGGGAGGCGTAACCTTCTCTCTCTCTCTCTCTCTCTCTCTCTCTCTCTCTCTCTCTCTCTCTCTCTCTCTCTCTCTCTCTCTCTGGCTGTCGCCTTGATGTTGCAAACTGAATATCCGTATTTATTTCTTTCTCTCTCTCCTCTCTCTCTCTCTCTCTCTCTCTCTCTCTCTCTCTCTCTCTCTCTCTCTCTCTCTCATGATGAAGGGAGATTGGTTTTGCAATACCTAACACAGGTGTTAATTCTCTCTCTCTCTCTCTCTCTCTCTCTCTCTCTCTCTCTCTCTCTCTCTCTCAGTGAGCTACTGAGATTTGAAATATATAAAATATATATATATATATATATATAATAGGATAAATATATATATATATATATATATATATATATATATATATATATATTATATATATATATATATATACAGTATATATACATATATATATATATATGTATGTGTATACATATAATACATGCACGAATAAATCTGAGTATACACACATAAAAGCTGAAATAGCACTTCAAAATAATTGAAATCTAGGCCAGACTTGTCAGCCTACGCCACTCGTAACTTTATAACTAAAACAAAGAGAGATTTCTTGGCCATATTGTTCCCTAACAAGGTTTTAAAATGTCGAAACTACACAGTCATGAAACATGACCTTATTTACATGCCAGGCTCAACCTTCATTCCTCATGATGAAACGAGCTGTACGTGGGAGCGCGCGCATAACACGCGTGCTCATAGACACACACACAT
>NC_089777.1:16611536-16624036 GCF_040412425.1 Macrobrachium rosenbergii | reverse complement strand
ATATATATATATATATATATATATATATATATATGCATATATTCATACATACATACAAACACACACACACACACACAAACATAACTCGAACCAAAGCAAAAACAATTCCTTGCCTTTGATGAAAACATAAAACAAACCTTTCACAAACGATTCCATCTCAAATCCGCCGGCTGAGGACATGGCCACATATGGCACATACACGACACAAACACTTGTTTGTTTCGGGAGAGAAAAAAAAAAACAAACAGATCGTTACAGCAAAGCAATAAAGCGTTACAACAACGGTATTTCATTTGTACGGACTTATTTTCCCGTATACGTTTTTTTTTTTTTTTTTTTTTTTGTCACTGAAGTTTGTTCGGTCCGATTTTGGGTGGGTTTTTTTATGAAGGGTGAATTATTAATTATTTGTCCTTTTTCTGATGTTTTTTCTCTCTGTCTGTCTGTCTCTCATTATATATATATATATATATATATATATATATATATATATATATATATATATATATATATATATATATATATATATATATATATATATATATATATATATATATATATATATATATTATATATAATATATATATATTATGTATTATATAGAGAGAGAGAGAGAGAGAGAGATTTTATGATGAAGGAAATAACTCAATCTTATTAAAAATATATAGAGAGAGAGAGAGAGAGAGAGAGAGAGAGAGAGAGAGAGAGAGAGAGAGAGAGAGAAATATATGAAGATGGAAATAACTCAATCCTCACAAAAATATGAGAAGAGAGAGAGAGAGAGAGAGAGAGAGAGAGAGAGAGAGAGAACATCAGAAATGATTCAGCCATCACAAAACGAGAGAGAGAGAGAGAGAGAGAGAGAGAGAGAGAGAGAGAGAGAGAGAGAGAGAGCAATATAGTTCACCAAAGAATTCTGTACAACTTCCTGGTCTAAATTCCGGCTGATTTGTCCTGAATTTCACAAGTAATAAAAACTTATCAGAAAGACATTTATCAAGCGGGAAAATTAATTAGATATCAGCTTAAATCTTCTTCCTTTCGTCCTAGATAAAACGTTCTAATAGCATGTCTTTTATCTAAGACATCTGAAGACATGTGTTTGGCGAAGGAGAAACGCCTTGCGACTTAAGTCTAGGTTGTGCACTATCTGTGGCTTAAAAATGGTTTTTTATTATTATTATTATTATTATTATTATTATTATTATTATTATTATTATTATTATTATTATTAAGTTCTTTTCAGGGAAGAGAGCAATTAAAAGAGAAATCTCTAAATTACTGAGAGATAGAAATGGGCTTTTATAGAGAGAGAGAGAGAGAGAGAGAGAGAGAGAGAGAGAGAGAGAGAGAGAGAGGGGGGGTGGGGGAGGCATAATTATGAATGAATAAAAACCTTATAGAGTAAGTCTAGGCCTAGGCTAACTTCGTCTCCGGCTTTGAATGAAAAACCGGTTTTTTCAAATCACTTCTTTCTTGTGCAGAGAGAGAGAGAGAGAGAGAGAGAGAGAGAGAGAGAGAGAGAGAGAGACAGAGAAGCTTACAAAGGAAGATAGAGAGAGGGGGAGAGAGAGAGAGAGTAAAAAGAAGAGCAATTTAAAGAATATTAATAAATGAATGAAAACCTCAAGAGTAAACCTAGGTCTAATCCTAACTTCGTCGACACCTCGGAATGAAAAACAGGTTTTTGACTCGCTTGTGGCTTGATTTCGCAACATTTTACGTCGAATTTATTGTTAATAAACCCGCAAAGAATAAATAAACTGATATATTCAATTATTTATTGTCAATCAACCCACAGAAAAATGACTTATATAAATAAAGTTAAGAGCAACGAAAATTGGTACAGACTCACCAATGGCTCCCGGGTTACTGAACGGTTACAATTTGATAAGGGTTGGCATGATGACGTCACAGCCCTCCTACACCCAAAGAGCTTTGACCTTGACATGTGTACGGCACGATTCAGTCGTTATCGCATTTTATTTTTCCTTTATTTTATTTACGATGATGCATTTGTTCTGTTTTATCTTTTATTCTTTATATCCATTATTCTTTTCATTTATTTGTGTTTTGTTGTTGTTTAAATGCAACAGCTAACTGCTTCGGTCTAGAACCAGGAACCAACCATCTTTGTGATCTAGAATGAGACAGACCTAACCAAGATTCCCACTTATTTTTTTATCTTATTTCCCATTATTTTTCAATTTGCCAGTCTCGGTGGCCCTCCCAAAATGAAACCAAGACCCTAATGCACTTCTTCGTCAAGAAAATGAATAAATAATACGAAAAATAAACCAGAAAAATTAAGTACTTTGGTTTAGACTCAAGAACGAACCCTCTTGAAGTATCCCCAGAGATACATAGACTTAACCAGATTCCCGCTTAGTTTCAGTCATATTTACCACTTTTTTCCAAATTTGCCAATCTCGGTGGCCCCCATAATAAAACCGAGACCCTGATACACAACCCCATAAAGAAAATCAATATGTAAAATTAAAATATCAAGAAGGAACCATCTTGAAATATTCCCAGAGTTACATAGACCTAATCAAGATGCCAGCTCATTTCTAATAGCATTTACCGCTTATTTCCCAATTTCCCAGTCTCGGCGGCCCTCCCGAAACGAAACGAAGACGTTAATACACATCCTCGTCAAGAAAATTGATAAATAAAACCGAGATAAATCTGCAAAATGAACAACTCGGTCTAGACTCAAGGATGAGCCATCTTCCGAGGTATTCCCAGAACGACTTAGACCTATCCAGCATTCCATCAAATTTTGATCATATTTCCCACTCATTCTCCAATTTCCCAGTCTCGGTGGCCCTCCCAAAAGTAAACCATGACCCTAATACACGTCCTCGTCAAGAAAATCAATAAATAAAACGGAAAATAAAACAGAAAAACCTCTTTGAAACTAAACCGCCAAGTGGACGAGACGGGACGTGATATACGACACGGGCTGAAAAACGGTGTTTTCTTCTGCGCCTTTTTCATTAATTTCGCTTTTCGAAAATGACTATAATTTCATAAATCACCGGCGCAGACGTTTCGAGGTCAAATCGTACGGTACAGAGAGAGAGAGAGAGAGAGAGAGAGAGAGAGAGAGAGAGAGAGAGAGAGAGAGAGCACACGACAAAGCACATATGCGAGGTGAAACGATAATTGTTGTTATCTACAAGACTGACTGACAGTTCAAATGCCAGCCAGACAGTTTGTTTCTCTCTCTCTCTCTCTCTCTCTCTCACACACACACACACACACATTGTTTGAATTACTGCTTATCTGTTAACAAATACGGAAATAAGATAAAAGTTGAGAATTTAATCTCTCTCTCTCTCTCTCTCTCTCTCTCTCTCTCTCTCTCTCTCTCTCTCTCTGTCAACGGTTTACTACTGACATGTCATCAAGTATGAAAATAAATGAAAGTTCAGGATTCAATTTCCCATATCTCTCTCTCTCTCTCTCTCTCTCTCTCTCTCTTTTCAACTGTAGCGATATAAGAAAAATCAGCCGAGGTCTTCATTATAAGCCGCAAATATATTTAAATATCGAATTCACTAAACCTCTGGGAATATATATATAATTCACTAAACCTTGGGTATATATATATATATATATATATATATATATATATATATATATATATATATATATATATATATATATATATATATATATACATACATACATACATACATACATACATATATATATACATACATACATACATACATACATACATACATACATACACCTTGAAACTAATAACAATTCTACGATTCTACGAAATCCCACAATCTTCCAAGTTACAAATTGAAAAGTCCAAAATGTTATCATATCTCCAATGTCACTCTGCCTTCAGATCCATTGTCTCTGCCTCGTTTGAATTCCGACCATTTTCTCGTATCCCTGGAACATCTGTGTCTGTTACACACGCACGGACACATTCACACTTACACGCACACACATACACACATGCACACACTTACACAGGGCGAGCGAGCGAGAATACATCTGTTCACCTGAGTTGAGTTACCTGTCTGTATCTGTCCCGAATTCCTGTGTAGGGAAAAAATAATCAAGTTTTCAGTAATATACAATTATTCATATATTTATTTATTTACTTATTCTTTTTTCACGTTTTGCACGCCATGTGTCAAATAAAACCGTTTAAAATTTTGGGTGGTCACTTACATTTTAAGGAGCACGCACTGTCGAAAAGGACCCTTTAAATGTCAAAAAAGGACCCTTAGATTGTTACTTCATTTCACGATTCAAGGGTCATGCCACGTGTCAAAACGGACCCTTTAAATGTCAAAAAGGACCCTAAAGTTGTTACTTCACTTCACGTTTGAAGGGTCATGCCACGTGTCAAAAAGGACCCTTAAATGTCAAAAAGGACCCTTAAAAATTTTCCTTCATTTTAACGTTTTAAGGGTCATGCCACGTGTTAAAAAGGACCCTAAAATGTCAAAAAGGACCCTTAAAATTGTTACTTCACTTCACGTTTTAAGGGTCATGCCATGTGCCAAAAAAGATCCTTAAATTGTTACTTCATTTCATGTTTTAAAGGTTATGCCACATGTCAAAAAGGACCCTTAAATTGTTACTTCACTTCACGTTTGAAGGGTCATGCCACGTGTCAAAAAGGACCCTTAAATGTCAAAAAGGACCCTTAAAAGTTTTCCTCCATTTTAACGTTTTAAGGGTCATGCCACGTGTTAAAAAGGACCCTAAAATGTCAAAAAGAACCCTTAAAATTGTTCCTTCATTTCACGTTTTAAGGGTCATGCCATGTGTCAAAAAGGACCCTTAAATTGTTACTTCATTTCATGTTTTAAGGGTCATGCCATGTGTCAAAAAGACCCTTAAATTGTTACTTCATTTCACGTTTTAAGGGTCATGCCACATGTTTAAAAAGGTCCCTAAAATGTCAAAAAGGACCCTTAAAATTTGTCCTCTGTTTTAACGTTTTAAGGGTCATGCCACGTGTTAAAAAAGGACCCTAAAATGTTAAAAAGGATCATTAAAATTGTTCCTTCAATTCACGTTTTAAGGGTCATGCCATGTGTCAAAAATGGCCCTTAAATTGTTACTTCATGTCACGTTTTAAGGGTCATGCCATGTGTCAAAAAGGACCCTTAAATTGTTAATTCATTTCACGTTTTAAGGGTCATGCTACGTGTTTAAAAAGGACCCTAAAAATGTCAATTAGGACACTTAAAAAATTTTCCTCCGTTTTAACGTTTTAAGGGTTATGCCACGTGTTAAAAAGGACCCTAAAAATGTCGCGAAGGACCCTTAAAATTGTTCCTTCATTTCACGTTTTAAGGGTCATGTCACGTGTCAAAAGGGACTCTTAAAATGTCTCAAAAGTACCCTTAAAATTGTTCCTTCATTTTACGTTTTAATTGTAACGCCACGTGTCAAAAAGGACTCTTAAAACTGTTGCTTCATTTCCCGTTTTAATTGTCACGCCAAGTGTCAAAAAGGACCCTTAAAACTGTTCCTTCATTTCACATTTTAATTGTCACGCCACGTGTCAAAAAGGGCCCTTAAAATTGTTCCCTAATTTCCCGTTTTAAAGGTCACGCCACGTGTCAAAAAGGACCCTTAAAATTGTTCCTTAATTTCCCATTTTAAAGGTCACGCCAAGTGTCAAAATGGCCCTTAACATTGTTCCTTCGCTTCACGTTTTAACTGCCACGCCACTTGTCAAAAAGGACCCTTTGAAATAGTCCCTTAACATCATGTTTTAATGTTTTAAGGGGTCACATCACGTGTCAATAAAGACCCTTTCGTGTCGAGTGAATACCTTACCTGTCGTTAATAAATGTATCGATTTTATCACGCATTCTGCCACGCCACTTGTCAAAAAGGACCCTTTGAAATAGTCCCTTAACATCTTGTTTTAATGTTTTC
Organism: Macrobrachium rosenbergii; assembly: GCF_040412425.1. Taxonomy (NCBI): domain Eukaryota; kingdom Metazoa; phylum Arthropoda; class Malacostraca; order Decapoda; family Palaemonidae; genus Macrobrachium; species Macrobrachium rosenbergii. Next base: position 16,618,108 of record NC_089777.1, on the reverse strand, counting down.
AGGGGTCACATCACGTGTCAATAAAGACCCTCTCGTGTCGAGTGAATACCTTACCTGTCGTTAATAAATGTATCGATTTTATCACGCATTCGTAACTTCAGAATGTAACATTCGTTTCAAGGTGCTGAGAGATATTATCAGAATACCTTCGTCTGCCCTCTGTTAATCTACTCTTTTTCTATGATTGTATTCTTTTTTATAGAAGAATTCGCAGCGGGACAATGGTTTATTTTGTTGTTTTGTATAAAGAATAAGAATTGTTGTACTTACTGAAGATTGCAATATGCATAGTTTTTTGAGGGAGTAATGTCAAGTATTATAACAGTTACCGTTAGTAGTCAAATATTAAACTAAAAATTTATGTTAAATTTCTGTAAATATTAAGAACCTTGTTTCCAATTTATTATTATTATTATTATTATTATTATTATTATTATTATTATTATTATTATTATTATTATTATTATTATTATTATTATTATTATTAACCAAACAAAACCTTCTTTCAGTTTTCTTCTGAAGATGGAAAGAGAAACCCACAAGATTCTTGTGTATAACTTGTTTACTGGTAAATATCAAGGAATCTCTTGAAAAGTCCAGTTAGGACCTGAAAGTGCTCGAGATCAAAGTAATATGTAAATATTTACCAGTAAACAAGTTATACACAAGAATCTTGTGGGTTTTCTTTCCTATTATTATTATTATTATTATTATTATTATTATTATTATTATTATTATTATTATTATTATTATTATTATTATTATTATTATTATTCAGAAAACGAACCCTATTCATATGGAACAAGCCCACAAAAGGGGGCACTGACTTGAAATTCAAGCTTCCAAAGGATATGGTGTTCACTAGAGAGCAGCAATAGAAGGTAATCGGAAATACAGAACGAAGAGATCACTTTTTAAAAAAAAAGAAAAAAAATAAGTCAACAAACTAAGAAGATCTCACTTATTAAAAACGAAAAAAATAAACTAACAAACTGATAAATGAACATATAGAAATAAATGTAAGTAAATTATGAAAATACAAAAAGATCCCTCCATCAAATTCTTGTCTCTAAGCTCCACAGAATATAATGTAACTTCGTCATATTGAAATTCCCCCAAAACTCGTCCATTTCCTCCCAATACTTTTCCATGAAACTAATTCATTTCAGTTTGGGGTCACTGTTCCCCTTTCAGCTAAAAAAAGAAAAAGATGAAGAATTCAAAGCGAAGTCCAAATTACAATGGGGGGTGACTTTTTTTTCTAGTAGGGGGTCTGTGGGAAAGGGGACAGTATGCAAATGATTATATGATATAAGCTCGAATCCAAAATGAATTAGGAAAGTATTTGGTGGGCCTCATATTTTGGTAAGGCTTGTGACGGTTCGGACTTAAACTTAATTTAATCTGTACTTCGTAAATCTGTAGCACATTATGTGATTTAAAAATCTGAACCCCTCAACCAAATGGTCCATATTTAAACGTAATTTAATCTGGACTTCGTAGAGGCTTCAGAGATTAAAATATTGAATCTGTCGTACTGTACATGATTTAAAAATCTGAACCTCCCAACCAAATGGTTCAGATTTAAAGGTAATTTAATCTGGACTTAGTAGTGGCTTCAGAGATTAAAATATTGAATCTGTCGTACTATATATGATTTAAAAATCTGAACCTCCCAACCAAATGGTTCAGATTTAAACGTAATTTAATCTGGACTTCGTAGTGGCTTCAGAGATTAAAATATCGAATCTGTCGTACTGTATATGATTTAAAAATCTGAACCCCTCAACCAAATGGTTCAGATTTAAACGTAATTTAATCTGGACTTCGTAAAGGCACCTAGGAGATTTTAACAATAAATCCGTCCCGTAGGAAAGATTTAAAACTTTGAACCCAGTAAGTAATTGCTTAGAAAACATGCAACAAACTTTGGGAGCTAGATGCTTGAAGCCAAACAATTCAGGCTACCCAATTCCGCTTGACCATCATAAATGTAATGCCAATAGCGACATCAGAGATTAAAATATTAAATCTGCCATACAGTATAATATACTGTATGGCAGATTTAATATTTTAATCTCCGATGTCGCTATTGGCAATCCATTTATGATGGTCAAGCGGAATTGGGTAGCCTGAATTGTTTGGCTTCAAGCACCTAGCTCCCAAAGTTTGTTGCATGTTTTCTAAGCAATTACTTACTGGGTTCAAAGTTTTAAATCTTTCCTACGGGACGGATTTATTGTTAAAATCTCCTAGGTGCCTTTACGAAGTCCAGATTAAATTACGTTTAAATCTGAACCATTTGGTTGAGGGGTTCAGATTTTTAAATCATATACAGTACGACAGATTCGATATTTTAATCTCTGAAGCCACTACGAAGTCCAGATTAAATTACGTTTAAATCTGAACCATTTGGTTGGGAGGTTCAGATTTTAAAATCATATATAGTACGATGACAGATTCAATATTTTAATCTCTGAAGCCACTACTAAGTCCAGATTAAATTACCTTTAAATCTGAACCATTTGGTTGAGGGGTTCAGATTTTTAAATCATGTACAGTACGACAGATTCAATATTTTAATCTCTGAAGCCTCTACGAAGTCCAGATTAAATTACGTTTAAATATGGGCCATTTGGTTGAGGGGTTCAGATTATGATTTAAACCTTTGCCCCCTTTATGCAAATACTTAGAAAACCTGCAGAAAACCTTGGAACTTGGGTGCTATAAGCCAACAATTTCAGGCAACCCCATCCAGCCTGACCATCTTAAACGTGACGCCAGTAATGGCCTCAGAAATTAAAACAATAATGCTGTCGAAATGTATATGATTTAAACCTTTGCTCCCTTTGTGTAACTGCTTAGAAATTTGCAACAAACCTTTGGAGCTGAGTACTGGCAGGCCACCCCATCGCACCTGACCATCATAAATGTAACGCAGATAGTGACTTCAAAAATTAAAACAATAATTCTGTGACACTGAATGATCAAAACTTTTGACCCCTTTATATAAATGCTTAGAAAACTTGCAACAAACTTGGAAGCTAAGTTCTGGGAGCCAACAAACTGAACAAATTGAGACCAACCCATCACACCTGACCATCATAAATGTAACGCCAATAGTGACATCAGAAATAAAAACATTAAATCGACCGCACAGTATATGATCCCTTTACGAGAAAGCTTAGAAAACTTGCAACAAACTTTGGAAGCTAGGTGCTGGGAGCCAACAAATTGACCAAATTGAGACCATACAATTCCACCTGACCATCGTAACTGGGACGCCAGTGGTGGCCTCAGAGATTAAATCTATTCTACAGTTAAATCTATTGCACAATATATGATTTAAACTTTAAGTCCTTTTATGTGAATGCTTAGAAAACTTGCAACAAACTTTGGAAGCTAGGTGCTAGGAGCCAACAACAACAATTTGAGGACTCCCCATCCCATCTGACCATCATAAATGGAACGCCAAACAGAAAGCTGTCAAGAAAGAGAACAAAATCAACACCTAAAATCGAAAAACTAACACAGGTGAAATAGTTATGTCAAGTGATTAATTTTACAGGTCTTCCACCTTTCCCCCTGTGAAAGATTATCACCCCTGTGGGAATGGATACATCCCCGTCGACTTGTAAATAAAATAAATTACCAGAAAAGTCCTTTTTCCAACAGCACATTGTATATGTCTCTCAATTTCTATTTTATTTTCTATTTCATTGCTTTTTTCAGGGGAGGTGTCACGTTCGACCAAAGCTGGGTAGCCGTGGATCCATAACATTTTCAAGGATTATTTTTTTATCTATTAAAACTCGTGATTAATTGAATTTTCCGTCGTTCGTTTCCTGGTGTCGATTTCATCAAGTTTCTGGGGACAGGGTACGAATTAAGGTGTGGCCAGCAACCCCATTTCAAAAGGTTACTGAGAAAGCGGAAGTCTGTATGTCTGACACACCCCTCTCTCTCTCTCTCTCTCTCTCTCTCTCTCTCTCTCTCTCTCTCTCTCTCTATATATATATATATATATATATATATATATATATATATATATATATATATATATATATATAAATCTAAAACCTCATCCTGCCTCTGTCGACCTCAGTGTTGAATTATGTACTTTGTAGCTAATCAATTGTGATGGTCGCAGCTACCGTATTGTACAGACAGGGTATGGTCCTAGCAACCTCACCCCAGAGGATCTGTATAATAGTTTAGTACCATAAGTTTCACTGAATACACGAATGGAGAATGATATATAGAAATGCCTGGAAGAGGCTCATTACAGAACAGCGACCCCGACTAGGGATTAAGCTGAGAAGAAGAAAAGGATTGAGGAAGACTGCGTTTTGAGAAAACACGAAAGACGAAGGAACAGAGGAACAGACTAAAGAGGAGAACTCAAGACAGAACCACCTAGAAAATTCTCATTCAATAAAAACAGCGACCCCCTCCATGAATTAAGCAAAAACTCACAGGACCGGCGACCCCGACTATGAATTAGGCAGGCAAAAGCTCCACAAGAAAAACAACTAGATAAGTCCTGAAAGACTCTAAGCCGGACACAGCTACCAATCACGAAAACATAAACATCTAAACATATGATACACTTTGTAACACAGCCGTCGCCTGTGGTATTTCGCCACAAGCACACGCGAGCCTGGGATTTCATCACCTCAAACGCTTCTAGGGGGTGGGGGAGGTGTGGTTAAAAGACCACCCCCCATCCCTCGTCATTCCAAGGGTTCGGGAGGGGGTTAGGAAAGTGGAGGATAGGGGGAGGGAAAGACCTACCCACTTCTCGTCAATAAAATGGTTCGTGCCTTGTTTTCCAAGCTCGATATATAATCGTTTGATGTGGGAGGTGGGAAATCGGGGGGAGAGAGAGACACCCCACTTATAATATTAAGGGTTGGGGAGGGGTTTAGGGAAGTGAAGGATAGGGGGGAAAGACCCCCCTCCATCGAGTAAATAAAATGGTTTACTCCTAGTTTTCCAAACTCGATATATAATCGTTTGATGTGGGAGGTGGGAAAGGGGGGAGAGAAAGACCCCCCTTATAATATTAAGGGTTGGGGAGGGGTGTAGGGAAGTGGAGGAAAGGGGGGAAGACCGCCCCCTCCATCTAGTAAATAAAATGGTTTACTCCTAGTTTTCCAAACTCGATATATAATCGTTTGATGTGGGAGGTGGGAAAGGGTGGGGGGAGAAAGACCCCCTCGTAAATAAAGAGGTGTGGGAGGGGTATAGGGAAGTGAGGGGTTAGGGGGAAAGACCCCCCTTCCATCTAGTAAATAAAATGATTAGCTTCTTGTTTTCCAAACTCGATATATAATCGCTTGATGTGGGAGGAATTTATGAGTCTGTACGACAAAGAAATTTATCACTAGCGAACCTCAGGCTGTAGGTTATAATAGTTGGTGGTATGTGGGGCGCATGTGTGTGTGTGTATGTGCTATGTGTGTTCTTTTAGATTACTGCTATCATCAACGTTCCTTTGTGTTTTATTATCGGTGATTGCTTCTTTCCTGCTTCTTGCCTTATTAATTTAATATTTTTTAAGCTTAAATAATAATAATAAATAATAATAATAATAATAATAATAATAATAATAATAATAATAATAATAATAATAATAATAATAATATTGTAAAAGAGAAAAATTTAACCCAAGTAGAGACAATAATAATAATAATAATAATAATAATAATAATAATAATAATAATAATAATAATAATAATAATAATAATAATAATCCATCTTATTACTTATTATTTGTAATATTTTTCTCTCCGCAATTGCCAAGCAAACTTGGAAATTTAACCCAAAAAGGGCAAAGGAGTGTCATAATAATAATAATAATAATAATAATAATAATAATAATAATAATAATAACAGAGCTTTGACCAAGCAGTCCAAAGTAGTGTAGATTTTACAATAATACTAAAAATTATATTAAAAATAATAATAATTATAATGTTAAACAAATTCAGAAGTTTCACCCAAGCAATGCTAAGGAACATAAACTAACTCGCAAACAAACAAACAAACAAGCTCGACAAAGCGTCGCAAGCCGGGAGGTCAAAGTTGAAAGACCTGAAAATCAGCCAGTTACGGATAATCTCCCACTTATCCGCGTAACCCCATTTATCCGGATTCCCCCACTTATCCGGATTAATTATCCGGAAAAAAAATTATTTAGACACTTGTCGTTTTCCTTATCTGTCGGTTGGGATGCGTTCTGAGGCCCATGTCAGGCTTCCTGTTCCACTGTCTTAAGGTAGGGACTGTTTGTCCTTAAGAGAGTCCAAAGGGGGATTTATCGCGGTATGATTTAAAAGTGGTGTTCTCCTAAAGGGGATTTATTGCGGAGGGATTTATAAGGGGGTGTCATACGCATGTCTAAAGGGGATTTAATGTAGTATTTTGGGTTGTCTGCATACGTGTCTAAAGGGGATTAATTAAGGCGTGATTTAAAAGTGGGGTTATCCTAAAGGGGATTTATTGTGGTCTGATTTAAAATTAGGGTTGTCCTTGCATGTTTCTACAAGGGAATTACTGAGGTATGAATG
>NC_089777.1:16584036-16606536 GCF_040412425.1 Macrobrachium rosenbergii | reverse complement strand
GAGGACCCGAATATTTCTAATACCTGAGGTGTTCAGCTAAAATCAGAATTTACTTCCATAGGATTCATAAACTTTCATTTGGGGATTTCTGCTGTATCTTTAACTCCAGTTACAGTTTTACAGTAATACAGTTCTTGCTCCATCTAATACAGTTGCTTTTATTTTACTACAGTTAGCAAGTGTATTTTACCACTATTTCTTTAAGATTCACAAGTCTTCATTTTGGGGATTTTTACTGAAACAAACTAAAGTTACATCAAGTTCTACAGTAACACAGCTCCTGCTACATCTTATACAGGTGTTTCAGGTGTTTCTCTTTTGCTACAGTTACTGCTACGGTATTCTATTTAGGTCGCCCCTACTTTGACTGCAGTTTCTGCTAACTTTGTTACAGTTGGTGCTACTTTTAATTTTAATTGCTGCCATATCTAATACACTTATGGCTGCTGTTACCCGAAATCTCGTATCTACGACACACTTACGTCGTGTTTACAAGGACATCGTAAAATACGTGCCATGGTAAGCAATTCACTGATAACAGATTTTAACTTGAGCAAGTGTTCACAGACAGTGAAGGTCTGACAAGGAGTCTCCACTGAGCAGAACTTAGTTGTTATAAGATATCAAATTGTTATATCTACCTAAGCATTGTACACAGAACGTCATGTTGCTATGGAATCTTAATTCCTTAATTTCTGAATATTTTTAGGGTACTTTTCACACTGCAAATTTCAGGAAATTTCATGTGGTTTTCGCAATACTTTGTGTAATGTGCCCGTTGTATATTGGATTAATCTCAGAATACCAGAGTTGATGAAGACTATTTTTTATCTACAATTCCTCGTCCTGTCATTAATTGAATCGATATCCCTGTTAAATACAGGATTAATTCTAGAATATCAGACTGGATGAACACTTTTACATTTAGAATTCCTCGTTCTATCATTGGCTGAATCGATATCCCTGTTAAATATAGGATTAATCTCAGAATACCAGAATGAATGAACACTTTTACATCTAGAATTCCTCGTTCTATCACTGACTGAATCGATATCCCTGTTAAATATAGGATTAATCTCGGAATACCAGAAAGAACGAACACTTTTTACATTTAGAATTCCTCGTTCTGAATATAGGATTAATCTTAGAATACCAGAATTAATAGAGACTGTTATCTACTTAGAATTCCTCGTTCTGTTGTTAGCCGACTTGAACATGCTGTAGGATTACTCTTAGAATACCAGAATTAATAGACTGTTTTCTTTTTAGAACTTCTCGTTCTGTCATTGACTTACTTGATTATAAGATTAATCTTAGAACACCAGAATTAATGAAAACTTCATTTTAGAATTCCTTTCTGTCATTAACTGACTTGAATATAAGATTAACCTTAGAATACAAGAATCAATGAAAACTACTTCATTTTAGAGTTCCTTTCTGTCACTAACTGAATTGATCATAGGATTTATCTTAAAATACCAGAATTAGTGGAAACTTCTTCATTTTAGAATTCCTTTCTGTCATTAACTGAATTGATTATAAGACTGATTTTAGAATACCAGAATTAATGAAAACTTCATTTTAAAATCTTTCTCCGTCATTAACTGAATTGTTCATAGGATTTATCTTAGAATACCAGAATTAACGAAAACTATTTCGTTATAGAATTCCTTTTTGTCATTAAGTGAACTAGCCTTTTTTTCATACACCTACTAAACGTATCTGATAATTACAACCGAAATGTTACTTAATGCCTATTCCTGAAGCCTTCTCCAACAAAAGAGGGTTGCTTTCAGAAATGTATTACACTATGGGCGCCTAGCCAAGCTTTTTAATCAGATGCCACAAAGGTTTTGGTTTTCTGCAGGCTATGGATTTTAAGTTTGACCCATCACTTGGTTAGAACAGGGCCGTCCGACCCCGTGGGCCAAAAGTGGCCCGTTTGATTTTGAAAGTGGCCCGCTAGAGAAAAATAAGTAAAAGTATATTTCTCTTTCTTATATCAAAAAATTAGATTTCCGCTTATCCTCAGCAAAAGAAATGTTCCTGGCAAAATCATCCTCAGCAAAAGAAATGTTGTGTTACTGGCAAAATCATTAACTACTAAGAAAAATTATATATATATATATATATTGTGTGTTACATTATATATATATATATATATATATATATATATATATATATATATATATATATATATATATATATATATATATATATATATATATATATATATATATATATATATATATATACATACATATATATACATATGTTTAAAATAATATCTGGCCATTTGATAGGTTTGTTAGACTAGCTTACATTATCTTAGAAAATGTTAAGACCTGCTTTAGGATGAATTATCATTTATGAATACATGATTGAGATGTCTAATAATTTTTCCTAACATTGTCAATTTCGAAAATTTTTGATGAAAAATTATTTATCAACTGGGTTATGAACCTGCTCATCTGATATATCATTTTATCTATCTATCTATCTATCTATCTATCTATCTATCTATCTATCTATCTATCTATCTATCTATCTATCTATCTATCTATCTATCTACCTATATACTTCTTAATATATTTATTGATTTATTTAAACATTTATTTACTTATTCATACCTACCTACCTACCTATCTATCTATCTATCTGTTTATCTATTCATTTATTTATCTGTTTTTAAAATAAGATAGGACTGGGGGCTAACTAACACGAAAAGAAATAGTAGATTCTATTAAAAAAAAATAGTCAGTAATATTAGGAAAAAAACACGACAAAGATTCATTTTCCTGAATATTAGTGTCAAAATATTCCTGGCAAAAGTGATTCATAACTGCGTGTAATGTTTTCTGACTAAATCTGACATTTGTGGTATCAGTAAGTTAGATGCAGCTGTCAGAGGATTGTTTATCACAAGGAATACACACACACACACACACACACAGATATATATATATATATATATATATATATATATATATATATATATATATATATATATATATATATATATATATATATATACATATATAAAGTATATATATTTCTCAACGTCTGAATCTATCACATTTCAATTATATACTGAAAATTATTTTAAAAATAATATTTCATGAGACAAAATATCAATTGAAAATATCAATATTCCGTTAAAAGTTTTTCCCAGAGTAAAAAATAAATTTTTGCCATGTAGCAAAATTTTCCACTCGGAAAAACCTGCCTTTTTCTTGGCTCGTAATTTTACGCCCAATTACCAATCTGGAATTAGCTAAACCTCGTACGTAAGGTTTATCCAAATATCTGTTCTAGTACATTAACTATTTTTGTTGTATCCCTTTCAGTAACTATGAAAGTCGTGTTTAATGTCGCTGCTTTCAGTAAATTATGACTATTATTATTATTATTATCATAACTATTATTTTAAGTTACAACTATTTCATGCCTGTCTCCTTTACATTGGTAAGGTTCTCGCCTACCAGTCGAGAGGACCGGGATTCAAATCCCGTCGCTCACTGGTGGCTTGGGCCATTGCATAAACCCGGTAGCCCGCCAACCTAGCGGTCTGAAAACTCGAGAGGGTTAGCAAGGACCTAGCGACACACTGGCCACGTGTCTTAGGCAATGGGACTTCTCCCTCACTGGCTGTTGACCTAAGACACTGGAGTTCAGCGCCGGCCCTATAAGCCTTGCGAGGCCCAGGAGGGACTTTTTAATCTTAAATCTACATAAGAAATTATTCTTTAGAAATCCATTTTACTGCTTTTTGTCATTAATTTCCAGAGGTGTTTATTCCTCACACTGCTGGACTGTGGAACAGTCTCCCTGAGGATGTTGTGCAAAAAGAGTTCTCCTTTTATTTGAATAATTCACTTTAAATGTTTATCTATTTATTTATTACTTTGTTACTTTTATCTTTTCTTTTCCTTAACTGATCTCCTCTTTCTGTATTTCCTATTGCCTTATTTTACTCTTTTCAAATTAACACCGCATGCTTTAGAAGCTTGAATTTCATGTTCCATACGTATAGTGTTCATCTTCCGAACAATAATAATAATAATAATAATAATAATAATAATAATAATAATAAAATAATAATAATAATAATAATAATAATAATAATAGTAATCATAAAAGTAATAATAATAATAATAAAATTAATCATAATCATAATAATAATAATAATAATAATAATAATAATAATAATAATAATAATAATAATAATAATAATAATAATAATAACAAAAGTAAAATTAATAACAATAATCATAAAAATAATATTAACAAAACTAACATTAATAACAATATTAATAATAATATAATAAAAACAACAATAATAATAATAATAATGATAATACTGTGAAGTTACGAAAAGGTAGTTTTTAAAAACAAGAAACTGCTTCAGGAACAAAACACGACCATCTTTTTCGCAGAAGCTATCATCGCCTCATCACACATACCCTCAACAAAACCTATCATTTTCTTCCTCAATCAAAGTACTAGCTCGAGATATACCCTCGTTATTTTTAAAATAACAGCTGAGATCACACAACAGTCGTTTGGACTCTTATTGCTTGTTCTTATTGCTTCTGGTAATCAAGACTTTTGTTGACTCAGGTGTTGAATTAAACTGAACCTAGAATTCAGGCCAAAGGCCAAGTACTGGGTCCTACGAAGTCATTCAGAGCTGGAAAGGAAACTGACAGTGAAAAGGTTTGAAAGGTGTAACAGGAAGCTTCACCGCCCAGGTGTTAATTAATACCTGACGAACACCTGAGAGAGATTGAAGGTTTTAGCAGATGGAAACAGAATGTGTGTCAGGAACTGGGGATAACTGATTTAGAGAGAGAGAGAGAGAGAGAGAGAGAGAGAGAGAGAGAGAGAGAGAGAGAGAGAGAGAGAGAGAGAGGGGGGGACAAGTCTGGATGACTCTATGGTGGTCACATTACTGATGAAATATGGATATAAAAAATTAAGTAAAAGTTTTTAGAATATGATATATATATATATATATATATATATATATATATATATATATATATATATATATATATATACATATATATATATATATATATATATATATATATATATTATACATATATATATTTATATATGTAATATACACATACATATAAATATATATATATATATATATATATATATATATATATATATATATATATATATATATATATACTGTACATATATACATATACTTATATATTATATATACATACATACATATATATATATATTTAAGTTACACATAAAAACCCTTGCTTTCTAATCTCCCCCAGGGCGATCTTCAACCGGCCGCTGTAGCAAAAACCTGCACTGAGGCAGGAGGCAAGTGTGTCCCTAGCAAGAATGGTGGCAACTGCAAAAGAGTACTGACAGGATCCTGCCCTGATGCTACTGACGTCTGCTGCAAAACAGGTGAGCACACGCGCGCACGCACGCATACACACACACACATTATATATAAATATATATATATATATCTATACATATATATACATATGTATATATAGGCATCAATAATACATATATATATATATATATATATATATATATATATATATATATATATATATATATATATATATTGAGATGCTAAGTACTTTCGTCTCATTGCCAAGACATGGTCACAGCACCTAAATTGTAGAGTTTTTATCATATATGAATTATCAACAAAGTATAAAATTCTTGGTGAATCTGCTGAGTATGAACGATTTGTCAATGTGAATAAAAACTAATTTTCAGTTAATTACATCATAAGTTTTCTTGGGGCTTCCTGTTATGTTATATTTGATGATTGTTAATTATTTTCTTCAATATTATCAACCCGATGAGTCATACGCGATATTTTTCTCTTACATACTAATTGATTTTTATATATTTTAGTAACTAGATACCAAATCTTAGGCTCATAATAACTCTTATGGAATACCATATCTTCGTCAGTCCTGTCCCATAGACATAAAAATGTCTTATTAATGTCTTTGAAATGAATCCTAGGCACAGACTAACTGAGTACCCTACCTTCGTCAGTCTTGCCTCACAGTCTTGTCTCAGAGATATAATGTCCTGATAATGTCTTTGAGATGAATCCTAGACACAGACTAACTAAATGAATACCTTACCTTCGTCAGTCTTGCCTCACAGTCTTGTCTAAGAGACACAAAGTCCTGATAATGTCTTTGAGATGAATCCCAGGCACAGACTAACTAACTGAATACCTTACCTTCGTCAGTCTTGCCTCACAGTCTTGTCTCAGAGACATAATGTCCTGATAATGTCTTTGAGATGAACCGCGGCCCTCCATAAACTAACTGACTCCCTTTACCTTCGTCAGGTGTTAGCTCCGCAAACGCCAAGAGGCAGATCACGACAGGCGAGAAGAAGAAGAAGAAGAGGCAGGGCGGGAAAAAACGACAACAGGTCCCAAGAACGGGAAGAACCGGGTGGCTGGGGATGGCGCTTCAGGAGGCAAGAAGGGCGCTGGAAAGGCGCTGAATAACCGCGCGAGCACCCCTGGAGGAGGAGGAGGCGGAGGAGGGAAGAAGGGCGGCAAGAAGGGCGCTGGAAAGGCGCTGAATAACCGCGCGAGCACCCCTGGAGGAGGAGGAGGAGGAAGAGGCAAAGGCGCGAAAAGGGGACGGAAGCCTAATGACGGAAAGAAGAACCAGCGTCAGGGAACTAGCGGCGGGAAAATAAAGAAGGGGGGAAAGAACGGGAGAAACAATGCGGTCGGAAATGGAGGGAATGGCGATGGAGGGAGTACGAAGGGAAAGAAGGGCAAAGCAACCAGAAAGAAGGGGGGAAAAGGTAATCGGCAGGGGGCGAAGAACAACGGCAATACGCCCAAACCTCAGGGGGGGAAGAACAAGAAGAACGGGACGAACGGCAATCCGCCCAAACCTCACGGGGGGAAGAACAAGAAGAACGGGACGAACGGCAATCCGCCCAAACCTCACGGGGGGAAGAACAAGAAGAACGGGACGAACGGCGCTCATCCCAAACCTCAGGGGGGGAGGAACAAGAAGAACGGGACGAACGGGAAGAAGAAACCGGGAAATTCCACCGACAGGCCAACCTTTAAGCCACCTAAGAAGGGAGGCGGACGGCAGCAGAATCCACCTACAGCCAATCAGAAGCAAGCTACTGGTAAGATTCTCTCTTCTTCTTCTTCTTCTTCTTCACTACTACTATTATTATTATTATTATTATTATTATTATTATTATTATTATTATTATTATTATTATAAGATAAACCGATTAGTGGTTTCTATTATTATTATTATTATTATTATTATTATTATTATTATTATTATTGTTATTACTGTAAGTACAAAAAAGGACAGTTGTATTCTGCACTGTGTAAAAGAAGGCTCTGGTGGTAAGCATATCTCTCTCTCTCTCTCTCTCTCTCTCTCTCTCTCTCTCTCTCTCTCTCTCTCTCTCTCTCTCTCTCTCTCTCTCTCCATCAGAACCTCAAAATGTTTTTCTATAAAATGTCAGCTAGAGATTAAAGCTAAGTGTTCATTCTTAAGTTTATAACACAGAGGTTAACAAATCCTCATGAGTTGTGTTCTCTCTCTCTCTCTCTCTCTCTCTCTCTCTCTCTCTCTCTCTCTCTCTCTCTCTTTCATGAGAATCTCAAAATCCTCATGCTTGAATGATGCTTACGAGAATCAAAACTCTACAGAATAAACTACAAAGCTTTCTAATGTTCACGGACTTCAGAAACTCATTTTATATCTGACCGTATTGTTTAAAATTGCCTTGATACAGGTTGTACGCCGAGGAAAAAGTGCAAGGACAGCAACGGGTTCTGCTTCACCGCGGGACAGACGTGTAACGGCAAGGTTAGGAAGAAGGGATGCAAGGGCACCGGATGTCAATGCTGTGTACCAAGTAAGCCATCAACCAAAGATTTGTGAAGCTTTTTGAGATGCAGAATATATATATATATATATATATATATATATATATATATATATATATATATATATATATATATACTTCTGCATCTCAACCACCTAGCACAACCAGCCTCTTGTCATTCTATATATATTTATATAATATATATATATATATATATATATATATATATATATATATATATATATATATATACTGTATATATATACATATGTACATCTACACATATATATATATATGTATATACATATACATATGTACATATATATATATATATAAACATGTATATATACATATATATATACATGTACTTGAGAATATCACAAAATCCACGTAAGAAGGCGAGTGAAAACCGGGACTTTGAACAAGTACTTTCGTGGTTTATTCTACATTTTCAAGTTTGCACTTGAAAATGTAGATTAAATAATGAATGAAATTATAGAATAAACTACGAAAATACTTGTTCAAAGTCCCGGTTTTCACTCACCTTCTCATGTGGATGTTGTGATATGTACATGTACATATATATGTGTGTGTGTGTGTGTGTGTGTATCTGCATCTCAGCCACCTAGCACAACCACTCTGTCATTCTACAAGTATATATATATATATATATATATATATATATATATATATATATATATATATATATATATATATAAATATATATAAATATATATATATATATATATATATATATATATATATATATATATCTGTATATATATATATGTATGTATGTATGTATGTATTTGACAGATATGGAGCCCCTGGAATGGCTGAGAATGAAGCAGTCTTGTGGAAAGGTATAAAGCCCCTCACCCTTCATATTTCAATTTTTGCTTTCTGTGATCAACTGAATTACTGATGTTCTGAAGTACCGGGCATCTGATAAAATCAGGACTTTATCTAATACAAATTTATAATTATTTTATCTCGTTTTTCATTCAATTGTCATTTGGAGGGGGGGAATAATAGAGTTGCTTTTCTGTTTTCCTGTTTTATTACAAGGCTTTAATTTTGAGAGTCTGAATTGTTAGCTATTATTTATAACTACAGAAGGCCTATTTCCTCTTTTGAATTTGAATTACTCTACATGAGAAAGAGACAAACTTAGTGTATTTGACAGGGAATTTCTTTCTTCTTATGACAGAAAGTGGTAGTGGAAGTGGAGGAGGAAGTGGAGGAGGAAGTGGCACTAACACCTGCAAACCCAGGAAGAAATGCACGAGCCTGAGCGGGTTCTGCGTCACCACAGGACAAACTTGCAACGGCAGACTTAGAAAGCAGGGGTGCAAAGGAACAGGTTGTCAGTGCTGTGTGCCTAGTAAGTCAGTCCAGTCAAGTCTTGTAACATACTCACGAGTATCACAAATGCATATGTCACACACTTATCATCGCAGACACATATCACACACACACATACACACACACAAACACACGCATAAATTCAACAGATGACAGGAGTACTGCTAGAGGAAGAACAGTGTGGGAATAACCTGGAAAAAACTTATGAGAGAACTGATAAACACACCATGTGGAGGGTGCAGAGCATGCATGGTGTAAATGGTACCTTGTTTACAGAGATTAATAACTTATTTACAGAGATTAAAGTTGTTTGTGGTGAGAGTGAAGCCTGCCTTCGAGTAAGTCAACCGGAGAGTGACTGGATTTGGGTGTGAGTGTGGGTCTGAGACAAAGCTATGGCTGTTTCATATCTCTGTGGCTAGTCCAGTTCCCTTATGGGTGGAGTTATAGAGGAAGTAAGGCAAAGCTTTGTGAATAGTAGACGGGAAAAATGGATCTTGAATGGAAAATGGAAAGGCTGGCTGATGTTTGCAGACATCTCAGAGTTCATCAGGGCCCAGTGAATGCAGAAACTGGTGAAAGAGCTTGAAAGTGTAGTGCACAGTTGAGTTATAAGTATAGCAGTGACTGTCACCGTATCTTTCTATTAAACCAACCCTTATTTGAAGAAATCCTTCACATGTTCAGTGAATGTTCTATATCTATCTTCCAGAAAACGGGTCTACTAGTTCCCCCTCTAATACTTGCAAGCCTAGGAAAAACTGTGTGGCGAAGAAGGGTTATTGCATCACTGGAACACAAACGTGCCCAGGAAGACTCAGAAAGAGTGGTTGCAAAGGAACAGGCTGTCGATGCTGCGTACCGAGTATGTTAACTTGCTCATTTTTTTCTGTTTCAAGTGCACAGTCACATATGACTGGCTTTCGTATGTAAATTAAAGGTGTGTGGAAACAATGTCCTACTTCCTTCATACAATTATGGTTTTCTTTAACTGACTGGAGCATTTGATTCCTCTGTGAGTTTCCTTAAAGTTACATTTAAGCGAATGAAGATTTCCAGATAGCCAGAAGACCTATACATAAGGCTACGTAATGAAAACTGTATATATGAATCAAGTTTAGTGACAGAGTTGTATTGTAGGTTCAAACGTAAGGACTTTTAGACTTGTCATTGTTTTTAAACTTTCCTTTAAAAGCCTGCAAAACAAGGAATGCTGAAATTCTTGTGAACATAATCAACAACCTCTTCCAAGTGACTAATTTCATTTAACTCAACTGAATTTGATTTGAAAGGTGACTTACTGGTTACCTCTATAAAATATGTCACTTCTGCAGTAAGTTCTAATAATCACCTACTTATTTTTAACCTAATTCCCGCTTTTTACTTGAATTTAGAACCTTGCAAACCAAGGAAAGGCTGCACTGCCAAGGGTGGCGTCTGCATTGGAGCCCAAGAGAAGTGCACCGGCAGAGTAAGGAAAAACGGATGCAAGGGCAAGACAGGCTGTCAGTGCTGCGTTCAAAGTAAGGGTGGATTCAGGTCTTGTAATGACAGTCTTTTTGAGGTGCCCTACACTTCCCAACAGCATTAACGCTTCCCTACCTGGTCCCTGCTCTGTCTTGTAACGATAGTCTTTATGAGGTGTCATACACTTGCCAACAGCATTAACACTTCCGCACCTGGTCTCTGCTCTGTCGTGTAACGACAATTTGTTCATGGAATGCTAAACATAGAAAAACTTGACATACCTCTAACTAATCATGTTCAGACTAAGTTTTGCCATCTATATTTCCTCCCTACCTTGCTAGGACTGTACAGAAGTGACATGATATTATGAAACATAGCCCAAAGCTCTTGAATCGCTTCGGAAAATCTCGACTTTTCAAAATGAGCATGTATGTCAAAGAAAAACAGATTGAATTTCTTTAATGTGAAGAGGTCCTGAACAGATATATCCCTTTTGCAGAGGACAAGTGCTCGGGTAAAGAAAACAGCACGTGCAAGAAATTTAAAGGAAAATGCAGTAAATCTTGTACTAAAAAGCAGAGAGTTATTAAGAAAGGATGCGGCAAAGGCAAGTGCGTGTGCTGCGCAAAGGCTTGCAAGATCCAGCCTTCGTGCACAGCAGCCAAAGGATCCTGCGTCAGCGGGAAGAAGGAATGTCCTTCGGGCATCATAGACAAGAAAGGATGCAAAGGAAAGAGCTGCAGTTGCTGTATTCCAGGTAACTAAAAACGTTACAGAAAAGCCATCCAACTTACAGGCCAAAGGTTGCTAAATTTATGCTGTTAAAAATTTGGGACTTACATTTTATGTATATTATATATATATATATATATATATATATATATATATATATATATATATATATATATATATATATATATATATATATATATATATATATATATTACATCTAAAACTGAATAAGTAATGACATAACGTTTCATTCAGGTGGTACTCCTGGAACTGGGACAACTCCAACCCATGTTGCGCCAACGCCCAGCCCAACGATAAAGCCACCATTGTCTTCTTCTGGCCCAACTCCTCCTGGTTCAAATTCTTCTGGTCCAACTCCTCCTGGTCCAAATCCTTCTGGTCCAACTCCTCCTGGTCCAAATCCTTCTGGCCCAACTCCTACTGGTCCAACTCCTCCTGGTCCAAATCCTTCTGGCCCAACTCCTACTGGTCCAACTCCTCCTGGTCCAAATCCTTCTGGCCCAACTCCTCCTGGTCCAAATCCTTCTGGTCCAACTCCTCCTGGTCCAACTCCTTCTGGTCCAACTCCTCCTGGTCCAAATCCTTCTGGTCCAACTCCTCCTGGTCCAAATCCTTCTGGTCCAACTCCTCCTGGTCCAAATCCTTCTGGCCCAACTCCTACTGGTCCAACTCCTCCTGGTCCAAATCCTTCTGGTCCAACTCCTCCTGGTCCAAATCCTTCTGGCCCAACTCCTCCTGGTCCAAATCCCTCTGGTCCAACTCCTCCTGGTCCAAATCCTTCTGGCCCAACTCCTCCTGGTCCAACTCCTCCTGGTCCAAATCCTTCTGGTCCAACTCCTCCTGGTCCAAATCCTTCTGGCCCAACTCCTCCTGGTCCAAATCCTTCTGGTCCAACTCCTCCTGGTCCAAATCCTTCTGGTCCAACTCCTCCTGGTCCAAATCCTTCTGGCCCAACTCCTCCTGGTCCAAATCCTTCTGGTCCAACTCCTCCTGGTCCAAATCCTCCTGGCCCAACTCCTCCTGGCCCAACTCCTCCTGGTCCAACTCCTCCTGGTCCAACTCCTCCTGGTCCATCTCCTCCTGGCCCAACTCCTCCTGGTCCTCCTGGCAATGGTACTACTGCACCATTACCTACCCCACCTCCGACAGGTAAGATGTTTATTTCCCATTACAGTTTGTGGAAATAATAATAAACATATCTATCAGTCAATAATGAATTGCTGTTACAATATTAGTTAGTGTTTCTCCTGAATTTGGGACATTAATGAACCATTAACGAACCACTGGTGAATAAGTGTGGATCCTTTAGTGAAAGAGATCATCACTGAATGACAGGGACCTCTTCATTAGAAATCGACAACATTCAAGCTATTGAATTCTCCTATTAAAACAAGAAAGTTAAAAAAGTTGTTGAACCCCACTCTGAGAAGTGGAATTTCAGTTGACAACAGTTAAAAAAGTTGTTGAACTTCCATGGTGTTATTTATTAAGTGGCCTGGGAAGTAGACTTTCAGCTTCACTGACCATTTTGTTGCTAATAGACAAAAAATTGCTTAAATATTTCGTGGTGTGGTAGACATAATGCAGTAAAGACTTATGGTTTGGTTGCAAAACTTATATCCAATACTTTTGCAGGACCTTCAAGCAATTCGAGTGGAAGCACAGGACCTTCAACAGCTAGTGGAAGCACTTCAAGTGGCAGCACAGGACCTTCGACAGCTAGCGGAAGCAATTCGAGTGGAAGCACAGGACCTTCAACAGCTAGTGGAAGCACTTCAAGTGGCAGCACAGGACCTTCAACCTCCAGTGGAAGCACTTCAAGTGGCAGCACAGGACCTTCGACAGCTAGTGGAAGCACTTCAAGTGGCAGCACTGGACCTACAACAGCCAGTGGAAGCACTTCAAGTGGCACCACCAGACCTTCAACATCTAGTGGAAGCACTTCAAGTGGCAGCACAGGACCTTCAACCTCCAGTGGAAGCACTTCGAGTGGCAGCACAGGACCTTCAACTTCCAGTGGAAGCACTTCAAGTGGCAGCACAGGACCCACAACTTCCAGCGGAAGCACTTCAAGTGGCAGCACAGGACCTACAACCTCCAGTGGAAGCACTTCGAGTGGCAGCACAGGACCCACAACTTCCAGTGGAAGCACTTCGAGTGGCAGCACAGGACCCACAACTTCCAGTGGAAGCACTTCGAGTGGCAGCACAGGACCTACAACTTCCAGTGGAAGCACTTCGAGTGGCAGCACAGGACCTACAACCTCCAGTGGAAGCACTTCGAGTGGCAGCACAGGACCTACAACCTCCAGTGGAAGCACTTCGAGTGGCAGCACAGGACCTACAACCTCCAGTGGAAGCACTTGAGTGGCAGCACAGGACCTACAACCTCCAGTGGAAGCACTTCGAGTGGCAGCACAGGACCTACAACCTCCAGTGGAAGCACTTCGAGTGGCAGCACAGGACCTACAACTTCCAGTGGAAGCACTTCGAGTGGCAGCACAGGACCTACAACTTCCAGTGGAAGCACTTCGAGTGGCAGCACAGGACCTACAACTTCCAGTGGAAGCACTTCAAGTGGGAGCACTTCGAGTGGCAGCACAGGACCTACAACCTCCAGTGGAAGCACTTCAAGTGGCAGCACAGGACCTACGACATCTAGTGGAAGCACTTCGAGTGGCAGCACAGGACCTACAACTTCCAGTGGAAGCACCACAGGTACTGTCTGAAGTACTATCATTATCACCACCACAGGTACTAGTACTGATACTACCACAGGTACAACCACTTTTACATCAGGAACTACCTCTGGTACAGCCAAAGGCATGACCACTGGCACAATTACAGGTACCACTGCGACAAGTAGCACTTAGCACCCCAATTCCAGACTGGAGTGATGAAACCTGGACTTCTACTTGGGAGAATGACCCCCCCCCTTAGCCTGGTTTGGCCAAATGAGCTGACCTTCTCTAACCCTGACTTTTCTTCAATAATTTTTGTGAGATATCTGTCCTACAACTGACTAATTCAATAATCCATTGATCGTTTGTGGTTTCAGGTCTGGTAAATATATAAAACCAAGTCACAGTGCAAGACTTACGCACAAAATTGTTAATCTTTCTTTTTAACGTTTTAATCTTCTCTTTTTCGATGCAAGGATTTGAAGGGCACAGATTCACTGACTTTTACAACAATGGTGTTTGATTGTATGTGGCCAAAATAAAGACACACGCTGAGTTTGTTAAATGTCTACGGTCATAATGATCTTTTTCAGCGCTATCTGACAAATTCACTTCCCTCTAAGGTGAATGGAAGAGTTTTAATCTACTTTTGAAAAAAAAAAATATAAAATAGTCTTGTAATCATTCTTTCCAAGTTGTATCGTACATCCTGCCCAGCCTTTCAGGAAAAGTTTTGAAGCTTCAAATAAAAATGAATAAGAATATGCAAAATAAAATAACAGCACAGGTATTTCAAATCATCAAATACAAAAGAAGAGGAATCAAAAACCTTGAACAATTCATGTAAAATATAAGAAGTACCCTTTCTTTTTTGAAATCTTGTTACAAAGAAAATTAGCTATTACGCTCATGTGATGAACCTGTTCCCTCTGATAATGATGCTGCAAAGATTGCCCACGCATAAAAGTTAAACAGTTTGCTGGTAAGTCATCTTGATTTCAGATTACAGTTTCATGAAGCCAAATTACTCCAGATGACTATACAAAATATTCAAGAGATCATTTTCTCTTAAAATTTAATCCAGAATGTGTTACAGTAACTGCTATTTTCATACATTGTAGCTAACCAGAACCTGCATACTGACTCCCTCATAAGTTGCTTCTGTTTTTACCTATAAGCTGAGGTTTGTACCCAGTGATGATTTCTGGAGGTGAAACCCAGTTTGCTTTTCAAATTCAAGACCTGATGGACCAGTTCGTGCAACAACAACGTGATTCTGTTTCTGACCGTCATAAAAACTGAACAAGTATTCTTTATAATAATTCTAAATTAGTCTTTTTCCTCGACCTTAAATCATAGATTGTTGACATTTTCCTTCTTGGCGAATAAGAGTCGGATTTACTCTCTTCTCCAAACTGAT
Source organism: Macrobrachium rosenbergii (assembly GCF_040412425.1). Lineage (NCBI taxonomy): Eukaryota > Metazoa > Arthropoda > Malacostraca > Decapoda > Palaemonidae > Macrobrachium > Macrobrachium rosenbergii. The sequence continues at coordinate 16,590,958 of NC_089777.1, read as the reverse complement.
CCTTCATTGCCCACAATTCTCGCCCTTTCCCATCTTAAAATGGCATTCCTAAAAGCCTTAATATTTCGCCCGCTACTTTTTCCTCATGAATAACTTCCCTAGGTCCCCTCTGCCGGTTCATTCAGCTAAACATCTTCTCCCTTCTTGATTTAAGCTTACAATTGGCCTTATCAACCACTGTACAAAACATTAAACTCATTTTTAGAATCTCTTTTCTCTTACTGCTTTCTCAAGATGATAGACTCAGCCCAGCAATTCTAATGATCGACGCTCTCCTTACCGTAAGTTTCCAAATACTGGAGCAACTATAATCTCGTTTTACTGAGGCAATCAGAGACATTATCACTACTATTATTACGCAGTCGAAGGAAGGGGCTGAGATTTTAAAAATTATAAGCTTAATTTGAAGGAAATGAGGCCTTTCTTAACAAAATGAAGCAAGAGTCTCCAGATAATAGATTCAGCTTTACCAGCAATGACTTATTATAAAAGCTTACTGGCCATTTCATATTTGGCATCTAAAACTGAGTTTATCATATTTGGCATCTAAAACTGAGTTTAAATTCCCCTCGGAGTTTTCATTTACCACTTCAAAGGGAACCTCATTTGAAAGTGAGGTTTTATTCTCACCCCAAAAAGAGGTTAAGTCCTCACCCCCAAAAATGGGGTTACAATTCAAATCCAAAACTGCATTTATTATCTGATTCCTTTGAAGAGTTAGGAAGAAACCATTTTTCTCCATGACAATGAGACCACTGAACCAATGACAATTTTTAAAATGGGGATTATAAGGTAAGTTAACACATATTGCAACACATTTCTCACACATTTCGTAACGCATTTGCATGAGAAGTTTGTATCCTCGAAAAGAGGATGGAGACGACAAAAGTTCGTCCAGGGCTAAAAAAAAAAAAAAAAAAAAAAAATATTTATAACTATAAGAATAGAAAGTTAAGAAAATAATTCCAAATTGGGAGCCATGGTTTAACAGATCGTCCTAGAAGAATGTAACAAATTTTATATAATAAATATCACGAATTTTAAAGCTAAAATCTCAATAGATGTGGACAAAAAAAAAGCTAAAATTTAATAAAATTTATGAAGGACAGAAAGTAGATAGTTACAGAAATCTTATGTAGATGTGCTTTTGCCACTTATTCTAATCTGATTTTTTTTGCAGGGTCCACCAGTGCAACCACCACTGGTACAACCAGTGGAACAACCTCAGGTACAACATCTGTTACAACCACTGGAACAACCTCAGGTACAACATCTGGTACAACCACTGGAACAACCTCAGGTACAACATCTGTTACAACCACTGGAACAACATCAGGTACAACATCTGTTACAACCACTGGAACAACCTCAGGTACAACATCTGTTACAACCACTGGAACAACCTCAGGTACAACATCTGTTACAACCACTGGAACAACCTCAGGTACAACATCCGTTACAACCACTGGAACAACCTCAGGTACAACAACTGGTACAACCACTGGAACAACCTCAGGTACAACATCTGTTACAACCACTGGAACAACCTCAGGTACTACCACAGGTACAACATCTGGTACTACCACAGGCACAACTACAGGAACTACCACTGGAACTACTACAGGAACTACCACTGGAACTACCACAGGTACTACCACAGGAACTACTACAGGTACAACCACAGGAACTACCACAGGAACTACCACTGGAACTACCACAGGTACTACCACTGGAACAACAACTGGATCAACTACAACTGGAACAACAACTGGCACTACCACTGCAACTACCACAGGTACTACCACTGGAACAACAACTTCCACTTCAACTGTCGCAGGTAAATAGGCCCGGTCTAGCTACATGGTGAAGACGCTATTGAACCTGGAATCGTCAGTCTGAGTGGATAAAGTCTAAACAATGGCTTATGTATTCTTAGGAATGACTTTGGCTCTGAGGAATTTCCATACTTTCATATTCTTACTCTTAAATGGCTGCTTATTCAACTGCAAAACTGTGGCTTGCTTCATCTACTTAATTGTTCGCCATCTTTTTATTTTATTTCATTGCTTTTCGTTAGAAATCATGTATTCTGAACATATAACTCGCAGTCCTTTTGAATATAAATTATTCATTTATATCTTTGTGCTTTCAAAAACCTTCGCTTGCAGATGAAAGCTTTTATTTCTGAAGGGTGGTTTCAGCATACTTCAATGCTTAAAGTTCAACTAAAAGCTTTTATTTTCTCTGTTTTTTTTTTTTATTTCAAAAGATTATTGCTTTCTCAAAATAGAAAAACTGTTTGCTTTTACCTTTAGCATTTATCACAAAATTCTGCTTCGACTCTCAACAGATGTTAAATATACTTCTGCGTGTGTGCTTCAGATCTGCTTCTTGTCCTGAAAGGCATGTCTTAATATACTTGGCTTTGTCAAAAACATCTGGCTTTGTTAAAGACACGTCTTTGATTTCTCAGCTTTGTTAAGAACATGGCTTTGATTTATTTGGTTTTGCTGTCCTGTTCATTGTAATAAACTTTTTTCCCACCACCTAATAAAAAAAAACTGTTTTACCCATGAGATTATATAGAATGTTTTTTTCAGCATCATCTGAGAGTTTTATTTCCCTTCAAGGTAAATTTTAAATTCTTTTACCTCTTTAGTTTTCTGAATATATTATTATTATTATTATTATTATTATTATTATTATTATTATTATTATTATTATTATTATTATTATTATTATTATTTTTATTATTATTATTATATTATTATTATTATTATTATTATTATTATTATTATTATTAATGCTTAATTAAAATTTGGCAATCTCATAATTATGTTACTATTATTATTATTATTATTATTATTATTATTATTATTATTATTATTATTATTATTATTATTATCAATGCTTAAGTAAAACTTGGCAATCTCATAATCAAGTTAATATTTCACCAACAAAGTCAAATTTTCTAAATTAAAATCTTTCCAATTAATTTCAGATAAATAAAAAACCTTATAAAACAGAAAAATGGCACAAATATATTAAAAAGAGAACATGTCCTAAAAATCATATAGAGTACAAATTATCATTTATAAAATAATTTTGATGAATACAATAAAATACTATGTCACCATTCTTTTTAAATCCTGGGCTATAGATTTCAAAATTAAAATTTACTATGCAGACCTTACTCTTATATCTGTAGCTATTTAACTATTCAGTTACTTAGGGAACTGGACCAAGAAGGCCATTGATTTCAAGCCATATAGATCCTAAAACCATATTTTCTCAGTAAATAAAAGTATTTTACAACCTACATTTTGAGTAGAATAAGATCTATTTGAATAGTTTACACAGTAATTACTTTTTGACAACATTCTATGCATAATTCTTCCATTAGATAATATTTATCCATGAATCTGTCTCTTAATTCAATCATTCTTAAATTATATTTCCATAAACAAAACTGAATGGCTTCAGCCCACTCGTAAAGGCATGGTACCTGTGCATAATTTAACATTTTCTGCTACAAACTCTGTGGAACAAATTATTCAATGCTTATACAATAAGTTTTCATAATATTTCAACCACTTGAAGTGTTCAGCGGTAATTATGACAGTTCCAGTGTTACCTGACGCAATATCCCATAGGGGGTTTTTGTACCAGTATGAATTAACTTTGTTTCTTAATTCATATCTTCCTCAATTTCCCATCTTCCTCTATTAAAGGCTCCTATTTTGCTTTACTTAATTTTGAATATACTACTTGATCTGCAATCACTCATTGTTCGATGGACTGAATCAAAAGTAATTATTTCAACCAAAGTTTATTCTTGGAAGGACTTGAATCAAATGTAATCAGAAATTATACTAATATATGGCATTGGCTTTACCCTATGTTTGCAAATGCAGTTGGTGATAAGTAATTGGTAAAATTATAGCAAGAATAATTAGTGATCTTTATATCAATAATTTGTTAAATAATAATAATAATAATAATAATAATAATAATAATAATAATAATAATAATAATAATAATAATAATAATTACATTTTCTTATGATAGTTTCAGTTGTAATTTTTTTATGGGAAACATATAGTTATTTATATTATATACAATTGACAATAATGTAAAAGGAATTACTTTCAGTGTAACTAGAACACAAATTATTCATACAGCTTTAGTCACTAATAATGTAATTACCACCAATACAATTAAAACTACCACTGCCTCCAGCACAGTTACAGATACCACCACTGACACAATGCAACCTAAGTAAATCATTACCACTGAATATATAGGTAAAAACACTGATGATGTATTAGGAATTACTATAAGTACAATGACATTTATACCAGTACATTAGCTGGAACTGCAAATGGCAACATCACTGATTATACCACTGGAACAACCACAGGTACTACAGCTACAACTACCACAGCAACTACCACAGGAACTACCACTGGCACCACAACAGGCACAACAACTGGAACTACCACTGGTACTACCACTGGAACTACCACAGGAACCACAACTGGAACAACCACTGGAACTACCACAGGAACTACCACTGGCACCACCACTGGTACAACCACAGGAACTACCACTGGAACAACCACAGGAACTACCACAGGAACCACAACTGGAACAACCACAGGAACTACCACAGGAACTACCACAGGAACCACAACTGGAACTACCACAGGTACTACCACAGGCACTACCACTGGAACTACCACAGGAACCACAACTGGAACTACCACAGGTACTACCACAGGCACTACCACTGGCACCACCACCGGGACAACCACTGGCACAACCACAGGAACTACCACTGGAACAACCACAGGAACTACCACTGGAACAACAACTGGAACAACCACAGGAACTACCACAGGTACTACCACTGGCACCACCACCGGGACAACCACTGGCACAACCACAGGAACTACCACTGGAACAACCACAGGAACTACCACTGGAACAACAACTGGAACAACCACAGGAACTACCACAGGACCACTGGCACCACCACCGGGACAACCACTGGCACAACCACAGGAACTACCACTGGAACAACCACAGGAACTACCACTGGAACAACAACTGGCACTACCACTGCAACTACCACTGGAACAACCACTACAGGAACTTCCACTTCAACTGTCGCAGGTAAATAGGCCCGGTCTAGCTACATGGTGAAGACGCTGCTGAACCTGGAATCGTCAGTCTGAGTGGATAAAGTCTAAACAGTGGCTTATGTATTCTTAAGTATGGCTTTGGCTCTGAGGAATTTCCATACTTTCATATTCATACTCTTAAGTGGCTACTTATTCAACTGTAAAACTGTGGCTTTGCTTCATCTGCTTAATTATTCGTCATCTTTTTATTCAATTTCATTGCTTTTCATTAGAAATCATGTATTCTGAACATATAACTCGTGGTCCTTTTGAATATAAATTATTCATTTATATCTCTGTGCTTTCAAAAACCTTCGCTTGCAGATGAAAGCTTTCATTTCTGGAAGGTGGTTTCACCAAAATTCAACGCTCAAAGTTCAACTAAAAGCTTTTATTTTCTCTTTTTTCTTTTATTTCAAAAGATTATTGCTTTTTCAAAAAAAAAAAAAAGTGTTTGCTTTTACTCTTAGCATATATCACAAAATTCTGCTTCGAGTGTCAATAATGATAAATATACTTCTACATGTGTCCCTCAGATCTGCTTCTTGTCCTGAAAGGCATGTCTTAATATACTTGGCTTTATTAAAAAGATCTCTTTGATGTACCTGGCTTTGTTAAAGACACGTCTTTGATTTCTCAGCTTTGTTAAGAACATGGCTTTGATACACTTGGTTTTGCTATCCTGTTCATTGTAATAAACACTTTTCCTACCACCTAATAAATAAAAAAAAAACTGTTTCACCCATGAAATTATACAGTGTGTTTTTTCAGCATCATCTAAGAGTTTTATTTCCCCTCAAGCTATATTTAAGTCTTTTTTCCTCTTTAGTTCTCTGAATACATTATTATTATTATTATTATTATTATTATTATTATTATTATTATTATTATTATTATTATTATTATTATTATTATTATTATTATTACTGCTTAAGTAAAACTTGGCAATCTCATAATCAAGTTAATATTTCATCAGCAAAGTCAAATTTTCTAAATTAAAATCTTTTTAATTAATCAATTTCAGATAAATAAAATAACAATGTCCTAAAAATCATATAGAGCACAATATTATCATTTATAAAATAATTTTGATGAATATAACAAAATACTACGTCATCATTCTTCTTAAATCCTGGGCTATAGATTTCAAAATTAAAATTGACTATGCAATCTTACTCCTATATCTGTACTTATTTAGCTATTTAGCTATTCAGTTACTCTGGGAACTGGACAAAGTGAGCCATTGATTTTAAGTCATATAGATTCTAAAACCACATTTTTTCAGTAAATAGAAGAATTTTACAAACTAAATTTTCAGTAGAATAAAATATAATTGAATAGTTTACAATATAACTACTTTTTTACAAACTACTATGTATTAATTCTTCCATTAGATTATATCTATCCATGAGTCTGAAGTCTCTTAATTCAATAATTTTTCAATTATATTTTCATAAACACAAAACTGAATGGTTTCAGCCCCTTAGTAAAGGTATGCTATCTGTGCATAATTTAACCTTTTCTGATACGAAATCTATGGAAGCAATTTACTCAACACTTATACAATAAGATTTTATAATATTTCAACCACCTGAAGTGTTCAGTGGTAATTATGACAGTTCCAGTGTTACCTGACGTATTATGACATTTCCTCGTCAATATCCCATTAGGGGTTTTTGTACCAGTATGAATTTAAACTTTGTTTCTTAATTCATATCTTCCTTATTTCCCATTACGGC
>NC_089777.1:16544036-16579036 GCF_040412425.1 Macrobrachium rosenbergii | reverse complement strand
ATAGTTTCAGTTGTACTAATTAATGAAAAAAATTAAAATATTTGGTTATTAATATTATGTATAAAAGATATTACTTTTAATATAACTATAACTTAAATTATTCATACAACTTTAGTCACTAGCAATGCAATTGCCATTGTAGGAAAACTACCATTAAAACTAGCACTGCCTCAAGCAGAGTTACAGATACCACCACTGACACTAAAATGAAACCTAAGAAAATAGCTACCACTGAATATGTAAGCGAAAACACTTATAATGTATTAGGACTTTCTATAGGTACAATGAAATTTATACCAGTACATTAGCTGGAACTGTAAATGACAACTTCACTGATTATACCACTGGAACAATCACAGGTCCTACAACTGCAACTACCACAGAAACTACTACAGGAACTACCACTGGTACCACAACAAGCACAACAACTAAAACTACCTCTGGAACTACCACTGGAACTACAAGTGGCACTACCACTGGTACTACTACAGGTACTACCACTGGAACTACCACTGGTACCACCACAGTCACTACCACTGGAACAACTACAGGTACTACCACTGGAAGTACTACTGGTACCACCACAGCCACTACCACTGGAACAACTACAGGCACTACCACTGGAAGTACTACAGGAACTACAACTGAGGCTACCACAGGAACTACTACAGGAACAACCACAGGAACTACAACAGGTACAAGCACTGCAACAACTACAGGTACTACCACAGGTATGACCACTGGAACTACCACTGGAACAACTAAAGGTACAACCACTGGAACTACCACTGCAACTACCACTGGAACAACAACAGGTACTACCACAGGTACTACCACAGGTACAACCACTGTAACAACTACAGGTACTACCACAGGTACAACCACTGGAACTACCACTGCAACTACCACTGGAACTACAACTGGAACAACTACAGGTACGACCACTGGAACTACAACTGCAACAACCACTACAGGTACTACAACAGGTACAACCACTGCAAACAACCACAGGTACAACCACTGGAACTACCTCTGGAACAACTACAGGTACAACCACTGGAACTACCAACCAGGTACAGGTACTACCACAGGTACAACCACTGTAACAACTACAGGTACTACCACAGGTACAACCTCTGGAACTACCACTGGAACAACTACAGGTACAACCACTGGAACTACCACTGGAACAACTACAGGTACAACCACTGGAACTACCACTGGAACAACAACAACTACAGGTACTACCACAGGTACAACCACTGCAACAACTACAGGAAGTACCACAGGTACAACCACTGGAACTACCACTGGAACAACTACAGGTACAACCACTGGAACTACCACTGCAACTACCACTGGAACAACTACAGGTACTACCACAGGTACAACCACTGTAACAACTACAGGTACTACCACAGGTACAACCTCTGGAACTACCGCTGGAACACAACAGGTACAACCACTGGAACTACCTCTGGAACAACTACAAGTACAACCACTGGAACTACCACTGGAACAACAACAGGTAGTACCACAGGTACAACCACTGTAACAACTACAGGTACTACCACAGGTACTCCCACTGGAACAACTACAGGTGCTACAACAGGTACAACCACTGCAACAACTACAGGAAGTACCACAGGTACAACCACTGGAACTACCTCTGGAACAACAGGTACAACCACTGGAACTACCACTGCAACTACCACTGGAACAACTACAGGTACTACCACCAGGTACAACCACTGTAACAACTACCAGGTACTACCACAGGGACAACCACCGGAACTACCACTGGAACAACTACAGGTGCAACCACAACCACTGGAACAACTACAGGTACAACCACTGGAACTACCACTGGAACAACAACAGGTAGTACCACAGGTACAACCACTGTAACAACTACAGGTACTACAACAGGTACAACCACTGAACTACCACTGCAACAACTACTACAACTGGAACAACTACAGGTACCACAGGAACTACAACCACTGGGACAAACAGGTACTACAACAGGTACAACCACTGAACAAACTACCACAGGTACAACTGGAACACCTCTGGAACAAACAGGTACAACCACTGGAACTACCACTGCAACTACCACTGAACAACTACAGGTACTACCACAGGTACAACCACTGTAACAACTACAGGTACTACCACAGGTACAACCTCTGGAACTACCACTGGAACAGCTACAGGTACAACCACTGGAACTACCTCTGGAACAACTACAAGTACAACCACTGGAACTACCACTGGAACAACAACAGGTAGTACCACAGGTACAACCACTGTAACAACTACAGGTACTACAACAGGTACAACCACTGAACAACTACAGGAAGTACCACAGGTACAACCACTGGAACACCTCTGGTACCATGCAACTACCATTGGAACAACAACAGGTACACAGGTACAACCACTGCAACAACCTCTGGAACTACCAGGAACAGCTACAGGTACAACCACTGGAACTACCTCTGGAACAACTACAAGTACAACCACTGGAACTACCACAGGAACAACAACAGGTACCACAGGTACAACCACTGTAACAACTACAGGCACTACCACAGGTACTCACTGGAACAACTACAGGTGCTCTGGAACAACTACAGGTACAACCACTGGAACTACCTCTGGAACTACAGGTACAACCACTGGAACTACTGCAACTACCACTGGAACAACTACAGGTACTACCACAGGTACAACCACTGTAACAATTACAGGTACTACCACAGGGACAACCTCCGGAACTACCACTGGAACAACTACAGGTGCAACCACTGGAACTACCTCTGGAACAACTACAGGTACAACCACTGGAACTACCACTGGAACAACAACAGGTAGTACCACAGGTACAACCACTGTAACAACTACAGATACTACCACAGGTACAACCACTGGAACTACCACTGCAACTACCACTGGAACTACAACTGGAACAACTACAGGTACGACCACTGGAACTACAACTGCAACTACCACTGGGACAACTACAGGTACTACAACAGGTACAACCACTGCAACAACTACAGGAAGTACCACAGGTACAACCACTGGAACTACCTCTGGAACAACTACAGGTACAACCACTGGAACTACCACTGCAACTACCACTGGAACAACTACAGGTACTACCACAGGTACAACCACTGTAACAACTACAGGTACTACCACAGGTACAACCTCAGGAACTACCACTGGAACAACTACAGGTACAACCACTGGAACTACCTCTGGAACAACTACAGGTACAACCACTGGAACTACCACTGGAACAACAACAGGTAGTACCACAGGTACAACCACTATAACAACTACAGGTACTACAACAGGTACAACCACTGCAACAACTACAGGAAGTACCACAGGTACAACCACTGGAACTACCTCTGGAACAACTACAGGTACAACCACTGGAACTACCACTGCAACTACCATTGGAACAACTACAGGTACTACCACAGGTACAACCACTGTAACAACTACAGGTACTACCACAGGTACAACCTCTGGAACTACCACTGGAACAGCTACAGGTACAACCACTGGAACAGGTACAACCACTCTGGAACAACTACAACCACTGGAACTACCTCTGGAACAACTACAAGTACAACCACTGGAACTACCACTGGAACAACAACAGGTAGTACCACAGGTACAACCACTGTAACAACTACAGGCACTACCACAGGTACTCCCACTGGAACAACTACAGGTGCTACAACAGGTATCACCACTGCAACAACTACAGGAAGTACCACAGGTACAACCACTGGAACTACCTCTGGAACAACTACAGGTACAACCACTGGAACTACCACTGCAACTACCACTGGAACAACTACAGGTATTACCACAGGTACAACCACTGTAACAATTACAGGTACTACCACAGGGACAACCTCCGGAACTACCACTGGAACAACTACAGGTGTAACCACTGGAACTACCTCTGGAACAACTACAGGTACAACCACTGGAACTACCACAGGTACTACCACTGGAACAGGCACTACCACAGATACAACCACTGGAACTACCACTGCAACTACCACTGGAACTACTACAGCTACGACCACTGGAACTTCCACTGCAACTACAACTGGAACAACTACAGGTTCGACCACTGGAACTACCACTGCAACAACTACAGCTACGACCACTGGAACTACCACTGCAACAACTACAGCTACGACCACTGGAACTACTGGTACTACCACATATACAACCACTGGAACTACCACTGGAACAACTACACCTACGACCACTGGAACTACCACTGCAACTACCACTGGAACTACAACTGGAACAACTACAGGTACGACCACTGGAACTACAACTGCAACTACCACGGGAACAACTACAGGTACTACAACAGGTACAACCACTGCAACAACTACAGGAAGTACAACAGGTACAACCTCTGGAACTACCACTGGAACAACTACACCTACGACCACTGGAACTACCACTGCAACTACCACTGGAACTACCTCTGGAACAGCTACAGGTACAACCACTGGAACTACCACTGCAACTACCACTGGAACAACTACAGGTACTACCACAGGTACATCCACTGTAACAACTACAGGTACTACCACAGGTACAACCTCTGGAACTACCACTGGAACAACTACAGGTACAACCACTGGAACTACCTCTGGAACAACTACAGGTACAACCACTGGAACTACCACTGGAACAACAACAGGTAGTACCACAGGTACAACCACTGTAACAAGTACAGGCACTACCACGGGTACTACCACTGGAACAACTACAGGTACTACTACAGATACAACCACTGGAACTACCACACCAACTACCACTGGAACAACTACAGGTACTACCACAGGTACAACCACTGTAACAACTACAGGCACTACAACAGGTACAACCACTGCAACAACTTCAGGTACTACCACAGGTACAACCTCTGGAACTACCACTGGATCAACTACAGATACAAGCACTGCAACTACCACTGAAACAACTACAGGTACTACCACAGGTACAACCACTGGAACAACTACAGGTACTACAACAGGTACAACCACTGGAACTACCACTGGATCAACTACAGGTACAACCACTGCAACTACCACTGGAACAACTACAGGTACTTCCACATCATCACCTTCTTAGCCACATGCTGAAGATGCTACTGAACTTAGAATATAATCTTAGGACTGACTTTGGCTCTTAGGAATTTCCATATTTGCATATTCTTACTTTTAATTGGCTGCTTATTCAACTGCAAAACTGCGGCTTTGCTTCATCTGTTTAATTATACTTTTTTCATTCCACATTTTTCCTTCCATCAGGAATAAATGTTCTTAATATACCTCACACTGCTTTCTAAATAATTAAATAAGATATTTTCTAAATAATTATTATTATAACATTTTCAGAAGCAATAATTATTCTAGTAATTTATGCTTCAATAAACATTCACTCATTGGAGAAAATTACACTTATTCATATACATTTTATTATTTAAATATAATTCGGTGCTCAGACTTTAAGCTAAAGCTTTTATTTCTCTATTGGTCTCAACAAAAGGTTATTCCTTACAACACTGAGTAAAGTGTGCTTACCCTGCATAAATAATACATATATAATATATATATATATATATATATATATATATATATATATATATATATATATATACCTCCTTAGCTTGCAAACACACCACATGACACTACATGACAAAGCCATGAAGACAAAAAATCTCATAATAATATATTTTTTATTTTGCTTCTTGTCCAAAAAGGCAAGTTAAAATTTACCTTGTTTTGTCCAAGACATGTCTTTGATTCACTTTGCTTTGTCCAAGACATGTCTGATTCACTTTGCTTTGTCCCAGACATGTCTTTGATTCATTTAGCAATCTCAAAGTCATGTCTTGATTCACTTGGCTTTCCTGTCATGTTCCTTGTTTATTATAAACCCTTTTCCTATTACCTACTAAATAAAAAAAACTCTTTGTTTTACCCATGATATTATATAGATAAGTTTTATATCCCTATTATTATTATTATTATTATTATTATTATTATTATTATTATTATTATTATTATTATTATTATTATTATTATTACTGCTTATGTAAAACTGGGCACTCTCAATCAAAATGAAAGTTATCCAAGCAGATTTTATATTAAAGATTCTTTATCTTCTAAAATAGGGATTTGGGCCAAAATATTTTAGTGAAAAGGTTTCATGCCTTAAATTTCAAGTTATACAGAACCTAAAACTGTTTCATGCCTTAAATTTCAAGTTATACAGACCCTAAAACTAAAGTTTTTCAGTAAATATAAGAGTTTTGCAATATCCAAATAGGGAGTGACGTTTTCACAGATTTTTTTCTATTATCACAATCTATTTCTACAAAATTCTATGTATGAATTCTTCAGTCAAATTATTTCTATCCATAAGTCTGGGTCTCTTAATTCAACGATTAATGATTATATTTATATACACCTAAGACTGAATGGCTTCAGCTAACTTGCACAGATATGGTACCTGTGGACAACTCAGCATTTTCTGCTATTGACTCTAATGAACATGTTATTCAACACTTACACCTCAATTGTTCATAATATTTCAACCACTTGAAGTGTTCAGTGGTAATTATGACAGTTCCAGTGTAACCTGACGTACTATGACATTTCCTCGTCAATATCCCATTGGGGATTTTTGTGTACCAGTATGAATTAACTTTGTTTCTTAATTCATGTCTTCCTCAATTTCCCATTGGGGATTTTTGTGTACCAGCATGAATTAACTTTGTTTCTTAAATCATATCTTCCTCAATTTCCCAGTAAGGATTTTCGCACCACTATGAGCTACCTTTGTTCATTAATTCATATCTTCCTCCGTTAAAATATCATATTTTGCTTTACTTAATTTTGAATATGCTGCTTGATCTGCAATAACTCATGCTTCTTTTGAATTCTCTACATAAAATGCTAAATTCATCTTTGGTGTGAAACTTACTAAGTTCATTCCCGGAAAAACTGAATCAAAAGTAATTATATTAACCGAAGTTTATTCTTGGAAGGATTAAATCAAATGTAATCAGTAATTATATTAATAAATAGCATTCGACTTACACAATGTTTTCAATTTTAGTTGGGGATGCCAACTACTTGGTAAAATTATAGTAAGATTTATTAGTGGTCTTTATATCAATAATTTTTTAAATAATAATATCAATAATTACATTTGCTTATATTTTCAGTTTTACTTTATGGAAAAAATTCCAAAAATATGGTTATTAATATTATGTATATATAAATGACAATGATATAAAAGAAATTACTTTTTATGTAACTAGAACTTGAATTATTCATATAACTTTAGTCACTAGCAATGTAATAACCATTGTAGAAAAACTACCATTAAAACTACCACTGCCTCAAGCAGAATTACAGTTACCACTCTGACACTACAATGCAACTAAGAAAACCGTTACCACTGAATATGTAGATGAAAAAACTGATAATGTATTAGGAATTACTATAGGTGCAGTGGTATTTGTAATACTAAAATGGCACGAGCTGCAAATGGCAACATCAATGATGATCCCACTGTAACAATCGCAGGTACTACCTCAGGTACCACAACGGGAACTAGCACTGGAACTACTACAGGTACTACCACTGGAACTACCACTGGTACAACCACTGGTACTACTACAGGTACTACCACTGGAACCACTACAGGTACAACCACTGGAACTACAACTGTGACTACTACAGGTACTACCACTGGAACTACTACAGGAACTATGACAGGTACTACTACTGGAACTACCACTGGAACTACTACAGGTACAACCACTGGAACAACGAATGCAACTACCACAGGAACTACAACTGGGACTACCACAGGTACTCCCACTGGAACTACCATAGGTACTACCACTGGAACCACCACAGGCACAACCACTGGAACTACCACAGGTACTCCCACTGGAAGTACTACAAGTACAACTGCTGGAACAACCACTACAACTACCACAGGAACTACAACTGGGACTACCACAGGTACTACCACTGGAACTACTACAGGTACAACCACTGGAACTACCACTGACACCACCACAGCTACTACCACTGAAACTACTACAGTAACTACAACTGGATCTACCACAGGAACTACCACGGGTAGTACCACTGGAACAACTACAGTTACAACCACTGGAACTACCACAGGTACTACCACAGCTACTACCACTGGAACTACAACAGGTACTACCACTGGAACTACTACAGGAACTACTTCAGGTACAACCACTGGAACTACCACTGACATCACCACAGCTACTACCACTGGAATTACCACAGATACTACCACTGGAACTACTAAAGGAACCACTACAGGTACAACCACTGGAACTACCACTGCAACTACCACAGGATCTACAACTGGAACAACCACAGTTACTACCACTGGAACTACCACAGGAACTACCACAGTTACAAACACTGGAACTACCACAGGTACTGCTACTGGAACCACTACAGGTACAACCACTGGAACTACCACAGGTACTACCACAGGTACTGCTACTGGAACCACTACAGGTACAACCACTGGAACTACCACAGGTACTACCACTGGAACCACTACAGGTACAATCACTGGAACAAGCACTGCAACTACCACAGGAACTACAACTGGGATTACCACAGGTACTACCACTGGAACTACTACAGGAACTACTACAGCTACAACCACTGGAACATCCACTGACACCACCACAGATACTACCACTGGAACTACCATAAGTACTACCACTGGAACTACTACAGGAACGACTACAGGCACAACCACTGGAACTACTACAGGTACAACCACTGGAACAACCACTACAACTACCACCGGAACTACAACTGGGACCACCACTGGTACTACCACTGAAACTACTACAGGTTCAACCACTGGAACTACCACAGCTACTACCACTGGGACTACAACAGGTACTACCACTGGAAGTACTACAGGCTCAACGACTGGAACTACCACAGCTACCAGCACTGGGACTACAACAGGTACTACCATTGGAACTACCCCAGGAACTACCACTGCAACTACAACAGGTACCACAACAGGAAGTACCACTGGAACTACTACAGGTACTACCACAGCTACTACCACTCCAACTACAACAGGTACCACAACAGGAACTACCACTGGTACCACCACAGCTACTACTACAGGAACTACCACTGGAACAACTACAGGTACTACCACTGGTACCACCACAGCCACAACTACAGGTACTTCCACTGGAACAACTACAGGTACTACCTCAGGTACAACCACTGGAACTACCACAGCTACTACAACAGGAACTATCACTGGAACAACTACAGATACTACCTCAGGTACAACCACTGGAACTACCACAGCTACTACAACAGGAACTATCACTGGAACAACTACAGGTACTACCACAGGTACAACCACTGCAACTACCACTGGAACTTCCACAGCCACAACTTCAGGTACTTTCGCCTCATAACCGCCTTAGCCACACGCTGACGACGCTACAGAATTTGGAATCTGTATATCTGCGTTTATTTATTCTCAAGGCTGGTTTATATATTCTTAAGAATGGCTTTGGCTCTGAGCAAATTGCATATTTGCAAATTCTTACTTTAAAGAAAATGCTTATACAACTGCAAAACTGCGGTTTTGCTTCAGGTGCTTAATTATTAATTTTTTACAGTTTTATTTTATTGCTTTTCTTCAGGAATTGTATGTTCTTAATATAGGTCACACTGTTTTCTAAATAATTAAATGACATTTTCGAAAGCAATCCTTATTCTAGAAATTTGCTTTCTAAACAATAAAGTAATATATTTTCGAGAGTAATTCTAGTAATTTGTCTCTAAATGAACTTTCACTCGTAGGAGAAAGTTACATTTACTTAAATATAACTCAGACCTCAGGATTTAAGCTAGAGCTTTCATTTCTCTAGTGGTTTCACCAAAAGGTTATTCCTTAAAACACTGAATAAAGTTTGTGCTTACCCCTGCCTAAATAATGAAATAAATAAATAAATTAATTAATTAATTAATTAATTAAATATACATTAGTCAAGTCATGAAGAAAAAACACGATTATATACCCTTTTATTTTCCTTCTTGTCCCAAAAGGCGCGTTATAATTTACCTGGCTCTGTCAAAGACAATGTCGTTGGTTTATTTGACTTTGTCAAAGACATGTCTTTCAATTACTTGGCTTTGCTTGTCCTGCTCATTGTAATAAACTTTTTTTCTATCACCAATTAAATATAAAATAATACTGCTTTACCCACGAAGTTATATTCAATGTTTTTTCAGCATCATCAGAGAACTTTATATCCCTTTAAGGTATATTTAAAGTTACACAATGCTATGAATGTTATTATTATTATTATTATTATTATTATTATTATTATTATTATTATTATTATTATTATTATTATTTATTATTATTATTATTATTATTATTATTATTATTATTGCTTAAGTAAAACTAGGCAATCTCACAATTAAAATTAAATTTAGCAATGCAATACTTATATTGAAGGTTCTTTATCTCCATAAGTAGGGAACCGCGCCAAAATCTTTTAGAGAAAAGGGTGAAAGCATTAAATTTTAAGTTATAAAGATCATAAACCACAGATTTTTCAGTAAATAGAAGAAATTTACTACTTAAATGTTGGGCAGAGCAATATCTAAATAGGGAATGAAGTTTTCACTGAATTTTTCTATTATTACTAACTTTTCTACAAAATTCTATGTATTCATTCTTCAGTCAAATCATTTCTATCCATAAGTCTGGGTCTCTTAATTCAACCATTAAATTATTATATTTTCATAAACCTAAGACTGAATGGCTTCAGCTAACTTGCACAGGTATGGTACCTGTGGACAATTCAGCCTTTCCTTCTACTGACTCTATGGAACAAATTGTTCAACACTTATAAGTGTTCATAACATTTCAACCACTTGAAGTGTTCAGTGGCAATTATAACAGTTCCAATGTTAACTGACGTATTATGACATTTCCTCGTCAATATCCCATTGGGGATTTTTGTACCAGTATGAATTAACTTTATTTCTTAATTCATATCTTCCTCAATTTCCCATTAGGGATTTTTGTACCAGTATGAATTACCTTGTTTATTCATTTAAATCTTCCTTACCCTGTTCAAAGCTTCAATTTTACTTTCTATTAGTTTCATTACAAATGCTTGTCTGCAATCACTCAGGCTTCTTTAGAATTCTCTGCATAAAATGCTAAGTTCATCTTTGGTGTGAAACTCACTAAGTTAATTGTTAGAAAGACTGAATCAACTAATAGCTCTGAGGAATAAATACAGTTCTGAGCAATTATAGCTCTGGGCTATAACTATAGCTCTGAGCTATAACTAAACCTCCGAGCTATAACTATAGCAGTGAGCAATAACTATATTTCTCCTTTGATTCTTATTAATTCTCTTTCTTCTTCATTATATTATCTTTTCATTATCTAAGCTCAACCAAAGCTTTCCTAACCTTAGATTTTAAGGATCTGAAGGACTGGAAAGTAATCCAAGGGATTGATCAGCAAAGATTATTGAGGTTTTAAGGAAATTCAGAGATTCCAAAGTAAAACCGAAGGACTTATCAGAAAAGTTGATTGAGATTTCAAAGATCTTAAAGATTTCAAAGTAAACCAAAAGGATTTATCACCAAAGATTATTGAGGTTTTATGGAAATTCAAAGATTTCAAAATAAACCCAAAGTATTTATCAGCAAAGGTTATTGAGGTTTTATGGAAATTTAAAGATTTCAAAGTAAACCCGAAGGATTTATCAGAAAAGCTGATTGAGATTTTAAGGATTTGAAGCACTTTAAAGTAAATCTGAAGGATTTATCAGGAAATTTGATTGAGATTTTAAGGATATGAAGGATTTTAAAGTAAATCCGAAGGATTTTTCAGCATCAGGAAGATTATATAGATTTTAAGGACTTCAGCATTTCAATGATTACAAAGTAAATCAGAGGGATTAGTCAACAGTTGCCAATCACAAAGATTATTTAGATTTCAAGGATTTCAGAGTAAATCCGAAGGATTTATCAGTACTTACTGGTCACAGAGATCGTTGATCATTCCCTCAAATTTATTATCTATTTTAATTTGTTTAATGTCATATATTCCTAGATTTTTCATTTTATTTTTTTTTTTTGCAGGATCTACCACTGCAACTACCACAGGTACTACCACTGGAACAACCACTGGAACTACCACTGAAACTACCACAGGTACCACTACAGCTACTACTACTGGAACAACCACTGCAACTACCACTCCTACAACCACTACAGCTACCACAACTGCAACAAGCACTGCAACTACCACTCCTACCACTACTGCAACTACTACTCCTACCACCACTGCAACAACCACTGCAACTACCACTCCTACCACCACAGCTACCACTACAGCTACCACTACTGGAACCACCACTGCAACTACCACACCTACCACCACTGCAACCACTACGGCTACCACAACTGCAACAACCACTGCAACTACCACTCCTACCACCACTGCAACAACCACTGCAACTACCACTCCTACCACCACAGCAACCACTACAGCTACCACCACTGCAACTACCACTCCTACCACCACAGCTACCACTACGGATACCACAACTGCAACCACCACTCCTACCACCACTGCAACAACCACTGCAACTACCACTCCTACCACCACAGCAACCACTACGGCTACCACCACCGCAACTACCACTCCTACCACCACTGCTACCACTACAGCTACCACTACTGATACCACAACTGCAACAACCACTGCAACTACCACTCCTACCACCACTGCAACAACCACTGCAACTACCACTCCTACCACCACTGCAACAACCACTCCTACTACCACGGCAACCACTACGGCAACCACCACTGCAACTACAACTCCTACCACCACAGCTACCACTACAGATACCACAACTGCAACTACCACTCCTACCACCACTGCTACCACTACCGATACCACAACTGCAACAACCACTCCTACCACCACAGCTACAACTACAGCTACCACTACTGATACCACAACTGCAACAACCACTGCAACTACCACTCCTACCACCACTCCTACCACCACTGCTACCACTACAGCTACCACTACGGATACCACAACTGCAACAACCACTGCAACTACCACTCCTACCACTACTGCTACCACTACGGCTACCACTACAGATACCACAACGGCAACAACCACTGCAACTACCACTCCTACCACCACAGCTACCACTACGGATACCACAACTGCAACAACCACTGCAACTACCACTCCTACCACCACAGCTACCACTACGGATACCACAACTGCAACAACTGCAACAACCACTGGAACAACTACAGGTACTTCCAGCACATAATCTCCTTAGCCACACACTGAAGATGCTACTGAACTTGGAATCTGTCTATGTGCGTTTATTATTCCTGAGAATATATTCTTAGGACTGGCTTTGGCTCCGAGGAATTTCCATATTTGCATATTCTTACTTTTAATTGGCTGCTTAGTCAACTGCAAAACTGTGGCTTTGCTTCATCTGCTTAATTATGCATTTCTTTATTCCATATTTTTGCTTTCAATCAGGAATAAATGTTCTTAATATAACTCACACTGCTTTCTAAATAATTAAATAAGGTATTTTCTATATCATTATAATTATGACATTTTGGAAATAAATATTTATTCTAGTAATTTATGCTTCAATGAACTTTCACTCGTTAGAGAAAATACATTTATTCTTATATACTTTATTAAATATAATTAAGTGCTCAGAGTTTCAGCTAAAGTTTTTATTTTCCTAGTGGTTCCACCAAAAGGTTATTCCTTACAACACTGAATAAAGTGTGCTTACCGCTGCAAAAATAAATAAATAAATAAATACATAATATATACTGTACATATATACTTCCTCAGGTGTTCTACAGACTTGCAAACACATATGACAAAGTCAAATCACGAAGATAAAAAATCTCATAATTACAATTTTTTTTTTTTTTTCATTCTTGTCCTACAAGGCATGTCTCAATTTACGAGGCTTTGTCAGGGACAAGTCTGTGATTCACTTGGCTTTGTCAAAGACATCTCATGTCTTTGAATTACTTGGCTTTGCTTTCCTGTTCATTGTAATATCACCTAAGTATATATAAAATAAAACTGTTTTAGCCACGGAATTATATTCAATATTTTTCAGCATCATCCAAGAGTTTTATTTTCCTTTAAGATATATTTAAATTCTTTTACATTGCTCTATTATTATTATTATTATTATTATTATTATTATTATTATTATTATTATTATTATTATTATTATTATTATTATTATTATTATTATTATTATTATTATTATACTGCTTAAGTAAAACTAGGCAACCTCACAATCAAAATTAAAATTAGCAAGGCACATCTTATATTCAAGGTTCCTTATCTCCAATAGTAGGGAACTGGGCCAAAATCGTTTTGGGGAAGAGGATGAAATACTTAAATCTTGAGTTATACACACCCTAAAACAAAAGTTTTTCAATAATAGAAGAATCTAACAGCCTAAATGTTGGGAAAGCAACATCTAAATACGGAATGAAGTTTTCACTGATTTTATTTTGTCATTTTCATTTATTCCTACAAAATTCAATGTATTAATTCTTCTAATAAAGTATTTCTATCCAAGAGTCTGAGTCTCTTAATCAATAACTATTAAACATATTTCCATATACACAAAATTAATTGGTTTCAGTCCACTTGTACAGGTATGGTAATTGTGGACAATTTAGCCTTTCCTGCTACTGACTCTATGGAACAAATTTTTCAACACTTACATATTAAGTGTTCATAATATTTCAACCACTTTGTATTCAGTGGTAATTATAACAGTTCCAATGTTAACTGACGTATTATGACATTTCCTAGCCAATATCCCACTTGGGATTTTTGTACCCATATGAATTAACTTTGTTTCTTAATTCAAATCTTCCTCAATTTCCCATTGGGGATTTTCGTACCACTGTGAACACCTTAGTTTATTAATTCAAATCTTCCTTACCCTGCTAAAACCTTCAATTTTGCTTTCTATTAGTTTCATTACAAATGCTTGTCTGCAATCCCTCAGGCTTCTTTAGAATTTTCTGCTAAAATGCTAAATTTATCTTTGGTGTGAAACTCACTAAGTTCATTCTTGGAAGGACTGCATCAACTATAGCTCTGAGGAATAAACACAGTTCTGAGCAATAATTATAGCTCTGAGCAGTAATTATAGCTCTGAACTATAACTAAAACTCCGAGCTATAACTAGAGCAGTGAGCAATAACTATATTTCTTCTCTGAGTCTTATTAATCCTCTATCTTCTTCATTATATTATCCTTTCATTATCTAAGCTCAACCAAAGCTTTCCTAACCTTAGGTTTTAAGGAACTGAAGGATTGGAAAGTAATCCAAAGGATTTATCAGCAAAGATTATTGAGGTTTTAAGGAAATTCAGGGATTTCAAAATAAACCAAAAGGATTTATCAGAAAAGAAGATTGAGATTTCAATGACCTGAAAGATTTCAAATTAACCCAAAGTACTTATCAGCAAATGTTACTTAGGTTTTATGGAAATTCAAAGATTTCAAAGTAAACCCGAAGGATTTATCAGAAAAGCTGATTGAGATTATAAAGATTTGAAGGACTTTAAAATAAATCTGAATGATTTATCAGAAAATTTGATTGAGATTTATGGATCTGAAGGATTTCAAAAGTAAGTCAGAAGGACTTTTCAGCATCGCGAAGATTATCTAGATTTTAAGGACATCAGGTTTTCAATGATTACAAAGTAAATCCGAAAGATTAGTCAACAGTTACTAATCACAAAGATTATTTAGATTTCAAGGATGTCAAAGTAAATCCGAAGGAATTATCAATAATTACTGGTCACAGAGATCATTAATAATTCCCTCACATTTATTATCTATTTATTTAAATTTTATTTAATATTATATATTCTTATATTTTTCATTTTATTATTTTGCAGGATCTACCACTGCAACTACCACAGGTACTACCACTGGAACAACCACTGGAACTACCACTGAAACTACCACAGGTACCACCACAGCTACTACTACTGGAACAACCACTGCAACTACCACACCTACCACGACTGCAACCACTACAGCTACCACAACTGCAACAACCACTACAGCTACCACAACTGCAACAACCACTGCAACTACCACTCCTACTACCACAGCAACCACTACAGCTACCACCACTGCAACTACCACTCCTACGACTACAGCTACCACAACGGATACCACAACTGCAACAACCACTGCAACTACCACTCCTACCACCACAGCTACCACTACAGCTACCACTACAGATACCACAACTGCAACAACCACTGCAACTACCACTCCTACAACCACAGCTACCACTACAGATACAACAACTGCAACAACCACTTCAACTACCACTCCTACCACCACTGCAACAACCACAGCAACTACCACTCCTACCACCACAGCAACTACTACGGCTGCCACCACAGCAACTACCACTCCTACCACCACTGCTACCACTACAGCTACCACTACGGATACCACAACTGCAACAACCACTGCAACTACCACTCCTACCACCACAGCTACCACTACAGATACCACAACTGCAACAACCACTCCTACCACCACAGTAACAACCACTGCAACTACCACTCCCACAACCACAGCAACCACTACAGCTACCACCACTGCAACTACAACTCCTACCACCACAGCTACCACTACAGCTACCACTACGGATAGCACAACTGCAACCACCACTGTAACTACCACTCCTACCACCACAGCAACCACTACGGCTACCACTTCTGATACCACAACTGCAACAACCACTGCAACTACCACTCCCACCACCACAGCAACGACTACAGATACCACAACTGCAACAACCACTGCAACTACCACTCCTACCACCACAGCAACCACCACTCCTACCACAACAGCAACCACTACAGCTACCACTTCTGATACCACAACTGCAACAACCACTGCAACTACCACTCCTACCACCACAGCAACCACCACAGATACCACAACTGCAACAACCACTCCTACCACCACAGCTACCACTACGGATACCACAACTGCTACAACCACTGCAACTACCACTCCTACTACTACAGCTACCACTACGGATACCACAACTGCAACAACCACTGCAACCACCACTCCTACCACTACAGCTACCACTACGGATACCACAACTGCAACAACCACTGCAACTACCACTCCTACCACCACAGCAACCACTACAGATACCACAACTGCAACAACCACTGCAACTACCACTCCTACTACCACTGCTACTACTACAGCTACCACTACAGATACCACAACTGCAACAACCACTGCAACTACCACTCCTACCACCACAGCAACCACTACGGATACCACAACTGCAACAACCACTGCAACGACCACTCCCACCACCACAGCAACCACTACGGATACCACAACTGCAACAACCACTGCAACTACCACTCCTACCACCACAGCAACCACTACAGATACCACAACTGCAACAACCACTGCAACTACCACTGCTACCACCACAGCAACCCTACAGATACCCACCAACCAGCAACTACCACTCCTACCACCACAGCAACCACTACAGATACCACAACTGCAACAACCACTGCAACTACCACTCCTACCACCACAGCAACCACTACAGATACCACAACTGCAACAACCACTGCAACTACCACTCCTACCACCACAGCATCCACTACGGATACCACAACTGCAACAACTACTGCAACTACCACTCCTACCACCACAGCAACCACCACAGATACCACAACTGCAACAACCACTGCAACGACCACTCCTACCACCACAGCTACCACTACAGATACCACAACTGCTACAACCACTTCAACTACCACTCCTACCACCACTGCTACCACTACAGATACCACAACTGCTACAACCACTGCAACTACCACTCCTACCACCACTGCTACTACTACAGCTATCACTACGGATACCACAACTGCAACAACCACTGCAACTACCACTCCTACCACCACAGCAACCACTACGGATACCACAACTGCAACAACTACTGCAACTACCACTCCTACTACCACAGCAACCACTACGGATACCACAACTGCAACAACCACTGCAACTACCACTCCTACCACCACAGCAACCACTACAGATACCACAACTGCAACAACCACTGCAACTACCACTCCTACCACCACAGCTACCACTACGGATACCACAACTGCAACTACCACTGGAACAACTACAGGTACTTCCAGCACATAATCTCCTTAGCCACACGCTGAAGATGCTACTGAACTTGGAATCTGTCTATCTGCCATTGTTTATTCCTCAGAATATATTCTTAGTACTGGCTTTGGCTCCGAGGAAATTCCATATTTGCATATTCTTACTTTTACATGGCCGCTAATTCAACTGCAAAACTGCAGCTTTGTTTCATCTGCTAAATTATTCACTTTTTTTATTCCATATTTTTGCTTTTCATCAGCAATAAATGTTCTTAATATAACTAACATTGCATTTTAAGTAATTAAATAAGATATTTTCTATATGATTATAACATTATTTTCGAAAGAAATAATTATTCTAGTAATTTTGTGCTTCAATGAGCTTTCACTCGTAGGAGAAAATACATTTATTCATATATATCTTATTAAATATAATTCAGTGCTCAGAGTTTCAGCTAAAGCTTATATTTCTCTAGTGGTTTCACCAAAACATTATTCCTTACAACACTGAATAAAGTTTGCTTACCCTGCATACATAAATAAATTATACAAATATACAAATTTATACATATATATATATATATATATATATATATATATATATATATATATATATATATATATACTTCCTCAGGTGTTCTACAGACTTTCAAAACATTATATGACAAAATCAAATCATGAAGACAAAAATCTCATAATTTTACATTTTTTTATTTTGCTTCTTCCACTAAAAAGGCATGTCTTAATTTACGAGGCTTTGTCAAGGACACGTCTTTGATTCACATGGCTTTGGCAAAGACATATCTTTGAATTACTTGGCTTTGCTGTCCTGTTCATTGTAATATCACCTAATATATTAAAAATGAATCTGTTTTAGCCACGGAATTATATTGAATATTTTTCAGCATCATCCGAGAGTTTTATTTTCCTTTAAGATATATTTAAATTATTTTACATATCTCTATCATTATTATTATTATTATTATTATTATTATTATTATTATTATTATTATTATTATTATTATTATTATTATTATTATTATTATAATGCTTAAGTAAAACTAGGCAACCTCACAATCAAAATTAAAATTAGCAAGGCACATCTTATATTCAAGGTTCCTTATCTCCAATAGTAGGGAACTGGGCCAAAATCTTTTTGGGGAAGACGATGAAATCCTTAAATCTTGAGTTACACACACCCTAAAACAAAAGTTTTTCAATGATAGAAGAATCTAACAGCCTAAATGTTGGGAAAGCAACATCTAAATACGGAATGAAGTTTTCACTGATTTTATTTTGTCATTTCCATTTATTCCTACAAAATTTAATGTATTAATTCTTCTACCAAAGTATTTCTATCCATGAGTTTGAGTCTCTTGATCAATAATTATTAAACATATATTTCCATATACACAAAATTAATTGGTTTCAGTCCACTTGTACAGGTATGGTAATTGTGGACAATTTAGCCTTTCCTGCTACTAACTCTATGGAACAAATTTTTCAACACTTACACATTAAGTGTTCATAACATTTCAACCACTTTGTGTTCAGTGGTAATTATAACAGTTCCAATGTTAACTGACATATTATGACATTTCCTCGCCAATATCCCACTTGGGATTTTTGTACCCATATGAATTATCTTTGTTTCTAAATTCAAATCTTCCTCAATTTCCCATTGGGAATTTTCGTACCACTGTGAACACCTTTGTTTATTAATTCAAATCTTCCTTACCCTGCTAAAACCTTCAATTTTGCTTTCTATTAGTTTCATTACAAATGCTTGTCTGAAATCACTCAGGCTTCTTTAGAATTCTCTGCATAAAATGCTAAATTCATCTTTGGTGTGAAACTCACTAAGTTCATTCTTGGAAAGACTGCATCAACTATAGCTCTGAGGAATAAACGCAGTTCTGAGCAATAATTATAGCTCTGAGCAATAATTATAGCTCTGAGCTATAACTAAACCTCCGAGCTATAACTATAGCAGTGAGCAATAACTATATCTATTTCTCCTTTGATTCTTATTAATTCTCTTTCTTCTTCATTATGTTATCCTTTCAATATCTAAGCTCAACCAAAGCTTTCCTAAACTTAGATTTTAAGGAACTGAAGGACTGGAAAGTAATCCAAAAGATTTATCAGCAAAGATTATTGAGGTTTTAAGGAAATTTACAGATTTCAAAGTAAACCCAAGGGATTTATCAGAAAAGATGACTGAGATTTCAATAATCTGAAAGATTTCAAATTAACCCATAGTATTTATCAGCAAATGTTATTGAGGTTTTAAGGAAATCCAATGATTTCAAAGTAAACCCGAAGGATTTATAAGAAAAGCTGATTGAGATTTTAAGGATTTGAAACACTTTAAAGTAAATCTGAATTATTTATCAGAAAATTTGACTGAGATTTTAAGGATCAGAAAGATTTTAAAGTAAGCCCGAAGGATTTTTCAGCATCGTTAAGATCATCTCGATTTTAAGGACATTGAGTTTTCAATGATTATAAAGTAAGTCCGAAAGATTAGTCAACAGTTAATAATCACAAAGATTATTTAGATTTCAAAGTAAATCCGAAGGAATTATCAGTAGTTACTGGTCACAGAGATCGTTATTCCCTCATATCTATTATCTATTTATTTTAAATTATTTAATGTCATATCTTATATTTTTCATTTTATTTTTTTGCAGGATCTACCACTGCAACTACCACAGGTACTACCACTGGAACAACCACCGGAACTACCACTGAAACTACCACAGCTACCACTACAGCTACTACTTCTGGAACAACCACTGCAACTACCACACCTACCACCACTGCAACCACTACCGCTACCACAACTGCAACAACCACTACAGCTACCACCACTGCAACTACAACTCCTACCACCACAGCAACCACTACAGCTACCACCAATGCAACTACAACCCCTACCACCTCAGCTACCACTACAGCCACCACTACAGATACCACAACTGCAACAACCACTGCAACTACCACTGCAACTACCACTCCTACCACCACCACAACCACTACAGATAGCACAACTGCAACAACCACTGCAACTACCACTCCCACAACCACAGCAACCACTACAGCTACCACTACGGATACCACAACTGCAACAACAACTGCAACTACCACTCCTACCACCACAGCTACCACTACGGATACCACAACTGCAACAACCACTGCAACTACCACTGCTACCACTACAGCAACCACTACGGATACCACAACTGCAACAACCACTGCAACTACCACTCCTACCACTACAGCAACCACTACGGATACAACAACTGCAACCACCACTGCAACTACCACTCCTACCACTACAGCAACCACTACGGATACCACAACTGCAACAACCACTGCAACTACCACTCCTACCACCACAGCTACCACTACGGCTACCACTACGGATACCACAACTGCAACTACCACTCCTACCACCACAGCTACCACTACAGATACCACAACTGCAACAACCACTGCAACTACCACTCCTACCACTACAGCAACCACTACGGATACCACAACTGCAACAACCACTCCTACCACCACAGCAACCACTACAGAAACCACAACTGCAACAACCACTGCAACTACCACTCCTACCACTACAGTAACCACTACGGGTACCACAACTGCAACAACCACAGCAACTACCACTCCTACCACCACTGCTACTACTACAGCTACCACTACGGATACCACAACTGCAACTACCACTCCTACCACCACAGCTACCACTACAGATACCACAACTGCAACAACCACTGCAACTACCACTGCTACCACTACAGCAACCACTACAGATACCACAACTGCCACTCCTACCACCACAGCAACCACTACAGATACCACAACTGGAACAACCACTGCAACCACCACTGCTACCACTACAGCAACCACTACGGATACCACAACTGCAACAACTACTGCAACTACCACTGCTCCCAGTACAGCAACCACTACAGATACAACAACTGCAACCACCACAGCAACTACCACTCCTACCACCACAGCAACCACTACAGATACCACAACTGCAACAACCACTGCAACTACCACTCCTACCACCACAGCTACCACTACGGCTACCACTACGGATACCACAACTGCAACTACCACTCCTACCACCACAGCTACCACTACAGATACCACAACTGCAACAACCACTGCGGCTACCACCACCACCACTGCAACCACTACAGATACCCACAACTGCAACTACCACTCCTACCACCACAGCAACCACTACGGATACCACAACTGCAACAACCACTGCAACTACCACTCCTACCACTACAGCAACCACTACAGATACCACAACTGCAACCACCACTGCAACCACCACTCCTACCACCACAGCAACCACTACGGATACCACAACTGCAACAACCACTGCAACTACCACTCCTACCACCACAGCAACCACTACGGATACCACAACTGCAACAACCACTGCAACTACCACTCTTACCACTACAGCAACAACTACAGATACCACAACTGCAACAACCACTGCAACTACCACTCCTACCACCACAGCAACCACTACAGATAGCACAACTGCAACAACCACTGCAACTACCACTCCCACAACCACGGCAACCACTACAGCTACCACTACGGATACCACAACTGCAACAACCACTGCAACTACCACTCCTACCACCACAGCAACCACTACGGATACCACAACTGCAACAACCACTGCAACTACCACTCCTACCACTACAGCAACCACTACGGATACCACAACTGCAACAACAACTGCAACTACCACCGGAACCACTACAGCAACCACTACGGACACAACAACTGCAACAACCACTGCAACTACCACTCCTACCACTACAGCAACCACTACAGATACCACAACTGCAACAACCACTGCAACTACCACTCCTACCACCACAGCTACCACTACGGCTACCACTACGGATACCACAACTGCAACTACCACTCCTACCACCACAGCTACCACTACAGATACCACAACTGCAACAACCACTGCAACTACCACTCCTACCACTACAGCAACCACTACGGATACCACAACTGCAACTACCACTCCTACCACCACAGCAACCACTACAGATACCACAACTGCAACAACCACTGCAACTACCACTGCTACCACTACAGCAACCACTACAGATACCACAACTGCAACAACCACAGCAACTACCACTCCTACCACCACTGCTACTACTACAGCTACCACTACGGATACCACAACTGCAACTACCACTCCTACCACCACAGCTACCACTACAGATACCACAACTGCAACAACCACTGCAACTACCACTGATACCACTACAGCAACCACTACAGATACCACAACTGCAACAACCACAGCAACTACCACTCCTACCACCACAGCAACCACTACAGATACCACAACTGCAACAACCACTGCAACTACCACTCCTACCACTACAGCTACCACCACGGCTGCCACCACGGATACCACAACTGCAACCACCACTCCCACCACCACAGCTACCACTACAGATACCACAACTGCAACAACCACTGCAACTACCACTCCTACCACTACAGCAACCACTACGGATACCACAACTGCAACTACCACTCCTACCACCACAGCAACCCACACAGATGCCACAACTGCAACAACCACTGCTACCACTGCTACCACTCACAGCAACCACTACAGATACCACAACTGCAACAACCACAGCAACTACCACTCCTACCACCACTGCTGCTACTACAGCTACCACTACGGATACCACAACTGCAACTACCACTCCTACAACCACAGCTACCACTACAGATACCACAACTGCAACAACCACTGCAACTACCACTCCTACCACTACAGCAACCACTACAGATACCACAACTGCAACAACCACTGCAACTACCACTCCTACAACTACAACAACCACTACAGATACCACAACTTCAACAACCACTGCAACTACCACTCCTACCACTACAGATACCACAACTGCAACAACCACTGCAACTACCACTCCTACCACTACAGATACCACAACTGCAACAACCACTGCAACTACCACTCCTACCACTACAGCAACCACTACAGATACCACAACTGCAACAACCACTGCAACTACCACTCCTACCACTACAGCTACCACTACGGCTACCACTACAGATACCACAACTACAACTACCACTCCTACCACCACAGCTACCTCTACAGATACCACAACTGCAACAACCACTGCAACTACCACTCCTACCACTACAGCAACCACTACGGATACCACCACTGCAACTACCACTCCTACCACCACAGCAACCACTACAGATACCACAACTGCAACAACCACTGCAACTACCACTCCTACCACTACAGCAACCACTACAGATACCACAACTGCAACAACCACTGCAACTACCACTCCTACCACCACTGCTACTACCACAGCTACCACTACAGATACCACAACTGCAACTACCACTCCTACAACCACAGCTACCACTACAGATACCAAAACTGCAACAACCACTGCAACTACCACTCCTACCACCACAGCAACCACTACAGATACCACAACGGCAACAACCACTGCAACTACCACTCCTACCACCACTGCTACCACTACAGATACCACAACTACATCAACCACTGCAACTACCACTCCCACCACCACAGCAACCACTACAGATACCACAACTGCAACAACCACTGCAACTACCACTCCTACCACCACTGCTACCACTACAGCTACCACTACGGATACCACAACTGCAACAACCACTGCAACTACCACTCCTACCACCACAGCAACCACTACAGATACCACAACTGCAACAACCACTCCTACCACCACAGCAACCACCACGGATACCACAACTGCAACTACCACTCCCACCACCACAGCTACCACCACGGATACCACAACTGCAACTACCACTGGAACAACTACAGGTACTTCCAGCACATAATCTCCTTAGCCACAAGCTGAAGATGCTACTGAACTTGGAATCTGTCTATCTGCAATTATTCTTTCCTCAGAATATATTCTTAGGACTGGTTTTGGCCCTGAGGAAATTCCATACTTGCATATTCTTACTTTTAAATGGCCACTAATTCAACTGCAAAACTGCGGCTTTGCTTCATCTGCTAAATTATTCACTTTTCATCAGGAATAAATGTTCTTAATATAACTCACATTGCATTTTAAGTAATCAAATAAGATATTTTCTATATGATTATAATCATGACATTATTTTCAAAAGCAATGATTATTCCTAGTAATTTTGTGCTTCAATGAGCTTTCACTTGTGGGAGCAAATATATTTATTCATATATATATATTTTATTAAATAAATATAATTCGGTGCTCAGAGTTTCAGCTAAAGCTTTTATTTCCCTAGTGGTTTCACCAAAATGTTATTCTTACAACACTGAATAAAGTGTGCTTACCTTGCATAAATAAATAAATAATATACAAATTTATATATATATATATATATATATACATATATATATATATATATATATATACTTCCTCTAGTGTTCTACAGACTTAAAAACACATTATATGACAAAGTCAAATCATGAAGACACTCTCATAATTATTCATTTTTTTATTTTGCTTCTTAGTCCAGCAAGGCATGTCTTAATTTACCAGGCTTTGTCAAGAACACGTCTTTGATTCATTTTTTTATTTTGGCTTTGTCAAGGACATATCTTTGAATTACTTGGATTTGACTGTCCTGTTCATTGCTTTATCACCTAATATATCTTTATTATTATATATATATATATCCTATTATATATATAATATATAA
The DNA here is from genome assembly GCF_040412425.1 of Macrobrachium rosenbergii. Classification (NCBI taxonomy): domain Eukaryota; kingdom Metazoa; phylum Arthropoda; class Malacostraca; order Decapoda; family Palaemonidae; genus Macrobrachium; species Macrobrachium rosenbergii. The sequence goes on along the minus strand of NC_089777.1, from coordinate 16,552,814 downwards.
TATATATATATATATAATAAATCTGTTTTTAGCCACGGAATTATATTGAATATTTTTCAGCATCATCCTAGAGTTTTATTTCCCTTTAAGATATAATATTTAAATTATTTTACATATATTATTATTATTATTATTATATTATTATTATTATTATTATTATTATTATTATTATTATTATTATTATTACTGCTTAAGTAAAACTAGGCAACCTCACAATCAAAATTAAAATTAGCAAGGCAGACCTTATATTCAAGGTTCCTAATGTCCAAAAATCACTCATGCTTCTTTGGAATTCTCTGCATAAAATGCTAACCTCAGCATTGGTGTGAAACTTACTAAGTTCATTCTTGAAAGGACTGAATCAAAAGAAACTATATAAAGTTTATTCTTAGAAGGACTTGAGACAAATGTCATCAGTAATTATTATATTAATAAAATGGTATTGGTTTTACCCTATGTCTTCAAATGCAGTTGGGGATAACAACTAAATGGTAAAATTATGATAAGAATAATTAGTGATCTTTACATCAATCATTTGTTAATAATAACAATAACTCGGTATAATGCTGCATGAACCACGGCCCATGAAACCTTAACCTTAAATAAGATAAAAACTACTGAGGCTGGAGGGCTGCAATTTGGTATGTTTGATGATTGGAGAGTGGATGATCAACATACCAATTAGTAGCCCGCTAGCCTCAGTAGTTTTTAAGATCTGAGGGCGGAAAGAAAAAGTGCGGACAGAAAGAAGTGTGGACGGTCAGACAAGTCCGGCACAATAGTTTTCTCTCCAGAAAACTGAAGAGCTGCTTATTCTTGGTGTGAACTTTACAACTTATATATATGTAGAGAAAGAACTTTAAAATTATAGTTAACTATAACTACAGGTAAATACATCTCTGAGCGGTAACTATAGCTCTGAGCCATAGATATGGTTCAGAGCAATAACTATAGTCCTGAGCTATAACTACAGCTCTGAGGAAAAGCTATAGCTCACAGCAATGATTAAAGTTATAAGGAATAACTTTAGCTCTGAGGAATAAAATTCTGAGTAATAATTATAGCTCCGAGCTATAACTATAGCTCTGAGGAATAACTATAGCTCTGAGCAATAACTATAGCTCTGAGCAATAACTCTAGCACTGAGCTATAACTATACCTCTGAGCTATGACTACAGCTCAGAGCAATAATCAAAGTTATAGGAAATAAGTGTAGCTCTGAGGAATAATTATAGTTCTGAGCAATAATTATAGCTCTGAGCTATAACTGTACCTCTGAGCTATAACTATAGCAGAGGGCAATAACTATATCTATTTCTCCTTTTGATTCTTAATTTTCTTTCTTCTTCATTGTATTCTCCCTTCATTATCTAAGCTTAATCAGAGTTTTCCCTTACCTTAGATTTTAAGGATCTGAAGGATTTCAAAGTAATTCTGCAGGATTTATCAGCAAAGATTATTGAGGTTTCAAGGATTTAAGGGATTTCAAAGTAAACCCAAAGGATTTATCAGTAAATATTACTGAGGTTTATAGGAAAATAAGGACTTCAAAGAAAACCTGAAGGATTTATCAGAAAGTTCATTGAGACTTTAAGGATTTGAAGGACTTTAAAGTAAATCTGAAAGATTTATCAGAAAAGCTGATTGAGATTTTAAGGATCTGAATTATTTTAAAGTAAATCCAAAGGATTTATCACCATCACGAAGATTATCTAGATTTTAAGGACTTCAAGATTTTAAGGATTACAAAGTAAATCAGAAGGATTAATCAGCAGTTACTGATCAAGAAGATTTTTTAGATTTCAAGGATTTCAAAGCAAATCCGAAGGATTTATCAGTAATTACTGATCATAAAGATCACTGATCATTCAATCACATTTATTGTCTATTTTTTATTTATTTTAGATTCATATATTCTTATATTTTTCAATTGATTTTTTCAGGAACTACCATTGATACAACAACTAGAACTACCACTGAAACTACAACAGCTACTACTACTGGAACAACCACTGCAACTACCACTCCTACCACCACTGGAACTACCACTGAAACTACAACAGCTACCACTACAGCTACTACTACTAGAGCAACCACGGGAACCACCACTCCTACCACCACTGCAACAACTACCATTCCTACCACCACTGCTACCACTACGGATACCACAACTGCAACTACCACTCCTACCACCACTGCAACCACTACACCTACCACTACAGATACCACAATTGCAACCACCACTCCTACCACCACCACAACTGTAACAACCACTCCTACCACCACTACAACTGCAACAACCACTCCTACCACCACCACCACCACAACTGCAACAACCACAGAAACTACCATTCCGACCACAACTGCTACCACTACGGCTACCACTACGGATACCACAACTGCAACAACCACTCCTACCACCACCACAACTGCAACAACCACTGAAACTACAACTGCTACCACTATAGACACCACAACTGCAACAACCACTCCTACCACCACCACAACTGCAACAACCACTGAAACTACCACTCCTACCACCACCACAACTGCAACAACCACTGAAACTACCACTCCTACCACCACCACAACAGCAACAACCACTGAAACTACCACTCCTACCACCACCACAACTGCAACAACCACTCCTACCACCACCACAACTGCAACAACCACTCCTACCACCACCACAACTGCAACAACCACTGAAACTACCACTCCTACCACCACCACAACCACAACAACCACTGCAACTACCACTCCTACCACCACTGCTACCACTACAGCTACCTCTACAGATACCACAACTGCAACAACCACTCCTACCACCACCACAACTGCAACAACCACTGAAACTACCACTCCTATCACAACCACAACTGCAACAACCACTGAAACTACGACTCCTACCACCACCACAACTGCAACAACCACTGAAAATACCACTCCTACCACCACCACAACTGCAACAACCACTCCTACCACCACCACAACTTTAACAACCACTGAAACTACCACTCCTACCACAGCCACAACCGCAACAACCACTGAAACCACCACTCCTACTACCACCACAACTGCAACAACCACTCCTACCACCACCACAACTTCAACAACCACTGAAACTACCACTCCTACCACCACCACAACAGCAACAACCACTGAAAATACCACTCCTACCACCACCACAACTGCAACAACCACTCCTGCCACCACCACAACTGCAACAACCACTCCTACCACCACCACAACTGCAACAACCACTGAAACTACCACTTCTACCACCACCACAACAGCAACAACCAGTGAAACTACCACTCCTACCACCACCACAACTGCAACAACCACTCCTACCACCACCAAAACTGCAACAACCACTGAAACTACCACTCCTACCACAACCACAACTGCAACAACCACTCCTACCACCACCACAACAGCAACAACCACTGAAACTACCACTCCTACCACCACCACAACTGCAACAACCACTCCTACCACCACCCACAACTGCAACAACCACTCCTACCACCACCAACTGCAACAACTGCAACAACCACTGGAACTACCACTCCTACCACCACCACAACTGCAACAACCACTCCTACCACCACCACAACTGCAACAGCCACCCTACCACCACCACAACTGCAACAACCACTCCTACCACCACCACAACTGCAACGACCACTAAAACCACTACCACAACAGAAACAACCACTGAAACTACCACTCCTACCACCACCACAACTGCAACAACCACTGAAACCACCACTCCTACCACCACCACAACAGCAACAACCACTGAAACTACCAATCCTACTACCACCACAACTGCAACAACCAATGAAATCACCACTCCTACCACCACCACAACAATAACAACCACTCCTACCACCACCACAACAGCAACAACCACTGAAACTACCAATCCTACCACCACCACAACAGTGACAACCACTGAAACGACCACTCCTACCACCACCACAACTGCAACAACCACTCCTACCACCACCACAACTGCAACAACCACTGAAACTACCACTCCTACCACCACCACAACAGCAACAACCACTGAAACTATCACTCCTACCACCACCACAACTGCGACAACCACTCCTACCACCACCACAACTGCGACAACCACTCCTACCACCACCACAACAGCAACAACCACTGAAACTACCACTCCTACCACCACCACAACAGCAACAACCACTGAAACTACCACTCCTACCACCACCACAACTGCAACAACCACTGAAACTACCACTCCTACCACCACCACAACTGCAACCACCACTGAAACTACCACTCCTACCACCACCACAACAATAACAACCATTCCTACCACCACCACAACTGCAACAACCATTCCTACCACCACCACAACTGCAACAACCACTCCAACCACCACCACAACTGCAACAACCACTCCTACCACCACCACAACAGCAACAACCACTGAAACTACCACTCCTACTACCACCACAACTGCAACAACTACTCCTACCACCACCACAACTGCAACAACCACTGAAACTACCACTCCTACCACCACCACAACTGCAACAACGACTGAAACTACCACTCCTACCACCACCACAACTGCAACAACCACTCCTACCACCACCACAACTGCAACATCCACTCCTACCACCACCACAACTTCAACAACCAGTGAAACTACCACTCCTACCACCACCTCAACTGCAACAACCACTCCTTCCACCACCACAACTGCAACAACTACTGAAACTACCACTCCTACCACCACCACAACTGCAACAACCACTCCTACCACCACCACAACTGCAACATCCACTCCTACCACCACTACAACTTCAACAACCACTGAAACTACCACTCCTACCACCACCTCAACTGCAACAACCACTCCTACCACCACCGCAACAGCAACAACCACTGAAACTACAACTCCTACCACCACCACAACTGCAACAACCACTGAAACCACTACTCCTACCACCACCACAACAGCAACAACCACTGAAACTACCACTCCTACCACCACCACAACTGCAACAACCACTCCTACCACCACCACAACTGCAACAACCACTCCTACCACCACCACCACAACTGCAACAACCACTGAAACTACCACTCCTACCACCACCACAACTGCAACAACCACTCCTACCACCACCACAACTGCAACAACCACTCCTACCACCACCACAACTGCAACAACCACTGAAACTACCACTCCTACCACCACCTCAACTGCAACAACCACTCCTACCACCACCACAACTTTAACAACCACTGAAACTACCACTCCTACCACAGCCACAACCACAACCACTGAAACCACCACTCCTACCACCACCACAACAGCAACAACCACTGAAACTACCACTCCTACCACCACCACAACTGCAACAACCACTGAAACCACTACTCCTACCACCACAACAACAGCGACAACCACTGAAACTACCACTCCTACCACCACTACAACTGCAACAACCACTCCTACCACCACCACAACTGCAACAACCACTGAAACCACCACTCCTACCACCACCACAACAGCAACAACCACAGAAACTACCACTCCTACCACCACCACAACAGCAACAACCACAGAAACTACCACTCCTACCACCACCACAACTGCAACAACCACTGAAACTACCACTCCTACCACCACCACAACTGCAACAACCACTCCTACCACCACCACAACTGCAACAACCACTGAAACTACCACTCCTACCACCACCACAACAGCAACAACCACTGAAACTACCACTCCTACCACCACCACAACTGCAACAACCACTCCTACCACCACCACAACTGCAACAACCACTGAAACTATCACTCCTGCCACCACCACAACATGAACAACCACTCCTACCCCCACCACAACAGCAACAACCAGTGAAACTACCACTCCTACCACAACCACAACTGCAACAACCACTCCTACCACCACCACAACTGCAACAACCACTCCTACCACCACCACAACTGCAACAACCACTGAAACCACCACTCCTACAACCACCACAACTGCAACAACCACTGAAACTACCACTCCTACCACCACCACAACTTCAACAACCACTGAAACTACCACTCCTACCACCACCACAACTGCAACAACCACTCCTACCACCACCACAACTGCAACAACCACTCCTACCACCACCACAACCGCAACAACCAGTGAAACTACAACTCCTACCACCACCTCAACTGCAACAACCACTCCTACCACCACCACAACTGCAACAACCACTGAAACTACCACTCCTACCACAGCCACAACTGCAACGACCACTACCAAACCACCTGCAACAACCACCACCACCACAACAGCAACAACCACTGAAACCCTACCACCACCACCACTGCAACAACCACTGAAACCACCACTCCTACCACCACCACAACAGCAACAACCACTGAAACTACCACTCCTACCACCACCACAACTGCAACAACCACTCCTACCACCACCACAACTGCAACAACCACTGAAACCACCACTCCTACCACCACCACAACAGCAACAACCACTGAAACTACCACTCCTACCACCACCACAACTGCAACAACCACTGAAACTACCAATCCTACCACCACCACAACTGCAACAACCACTGAAACCACCACTCCTACCACCACCACAACAGCAACAACCACTGAAACCAACCACCCCTACCACCACCACAACTGCAACAACCACTCCTACCACCACCACAACCACAACCACAACTGCAACAACCACTGAAACCACCACTCCTACCACCACCACAACAGCAACACCACCACTGAAACCACCAACCTCCTACCACCACCACAACAGCAACAACTGCAACAACCACTCCTACCACCACCACCACAACCACTGCAACAACCACACCACCACAACAACCACTCCTACCACCACCACAACTTCAACAACCACTGACCAACCACCAACCACCACTGCAACCTACCACCACCACCACAACTGCAACAACCACTCCTACCACCACCACAACTGCAACCACAACCACTCCTACCACCACCACAACTGCAACAACACTCCTACCACCACCACAACTGCAACAACCACTGAAACCACCACTCCTACCACCACCACCACTGAAACTGCAACACCACCACTGAACCACTGAAACTACCACTCCTACCACCACCAGCTGCAACCACCTGCCACCACAACTGCAACACCACTCACTACCACCACTGCAACAACCACTCCCACCACCACCAACAACCACTGAAACCACTCCTACCACCACCACCACAACTGCAACAACCACCACCACCCTACCACCACCACAACTGCAACAACCAACCACTGGAACCACCACACCACCACCACAACTGCAACAACCTGCCACTCCACCACCACTGAAACAACCACTCCTACCACTGCAACAACCACCTACCACCACCACAACTGCTGCAAAACCACCACTCCTACCACCACCACAACTGCAACAACCACTGAACCACTCCTACCACCACCAGCACCACCACAACTGCAACAACCACTCTGAAAGCAACCACTCCACCACCAACTGCAACAACCACCACCACAACACCACTCGAACCAACAACCACTGAAACCACCACAACCCTGAAACTACCATACCACCACAACAAACTACCACTCCTACCACCACCACCACCACTGAAACTACCACCTCCTACCACCACCACAACTGCAACAACCACTGAAACTACCACTCCTACCACCACCACAACTGCAACAACCACCACCACTCCTACCACCACCACAACTGCAACAACCCTCCTACCACCACCACAACTGCAACACCACTGAAACCACCCACACCACAACTGCAACAACCACTCCTACCACCACCACAACACCACCACCACACCACTGAAACCACCACTCCTACCACCACCACAACAACAGCAACAACCACAACTGCAACAACCACTCCTACCACCACCACAACTGCAACAACCAACCACCACCACCACAACTGCAACAACCACTGAAACCACCACCCTACCACCACCACAACTGCAACAACCACCACCACCACCACCACCACAACTGCAACAACCACCACCACCAACTCAACTGCAACAGCCACTCCTACCACCACCACAACTGCAACAACCACTGAAACCACCACTCTACCACCACCACAACTGCAACAACCACTACCACCACCACCACCACAGCAACAACCACTCCTACCACCACCACAACTGCAACAACCACTGAAACTACCACTCCTACCACCACCACAACTGCAACAACTACTCCTACCACCACCACAACCAACCACTGGAAACCACCACCTCACTACCACAACAGCAACAACCACTGAAACACCACTCCACCACCACCACAGCTGCAACAACCACTGAAACCACCACTCCTACCACCACCACAACTGCACCACTCCAACCACACAACTGCAACCTCCTACCACCACCACAACTGCTGCACAACCACTGAAACCACTGAAACCACCACACCACCACCACAACTGCAACAACCACTGAAACTACCACTCCCCACCACCACCACAACAACCACCACCACCACCACTGCACCTCTACCACCACCACTACCAACCACCACTCCACCACCACCACAACTGCAACCACCTCCTACCACCACCACAACTGCAACAACCACTGAAACTACCACTCCACCACCACCACCACTGCAACAACCACTACCACCACCACAACCACTACTACCACCACCACACCTGCAACAACCACTGAAACTACCACTACCACCACCAC
>NC_089777.1:16531536-16534036 GCF_040412425.1 Macrobrachium rosenbergii | reverse complement strand
TATATATATATATATATATATATATATATATATATATATATATATATATATATATATATATATATATATATATATATATATATATATATATAAATACTATATATTTATATATATATATATATATATATATATATACTATATATATATATATATATATATATATATATATATATATATATATATATATATATATATATATATATATATATATATATATATATATATATAATCCACTAACAGGATTCAGGTGTAACATTCAAACAATTTATTTTAAATAAATATTTTTCAATCATCAAAATCTAGAATAACTCTGATCTCAAATTGGCCTGTATATATATATATATATATATATATATATATATATATATATATATATATATATATATATATATATATATATATATATATATATATACTATATATATATGTGTATATATGTAAAAACTGACGTGCAAATATCTCCACATACCCTAATTTTAATCCGTCTTAAGACTTAAAAACTCTCTCTCTCTCTCTCTCTCTCTCTCTCTCTCTCTCTCTCTCTCTCTCTCTCTCTTTAAATCCTAATCCTAACACGTCAAAAGAATATCCTTTCACGGGACTCACTCCTATTCCTGCATTCAATTTGTCAAGGCGAGGAGTTCAAAAGCGTCTTAGAGAAGACTTCCCGTCTCTACCTAAGCCTGGATTTATCCAGCAAATACAAGGGGATTCCTGCCCCATTTATCCAAATTTCCAGACGCCCCTACCCCTGCCCACCTGTGACCGAGGACCTTAGTGCCCCAATACGCACACCCACCCACCCACGCACACACACACACACACACACACCCACGCTTTCCAATCCCGCCGAAAGGCACGTCATAAATAAATCACTCCCGGCTGACCGCGTGACACTGTCTTCTGAGAAATACTTTGGGGTGTGACGGATGATGGTGAGTAAATTCCGTAGAGTTTTTTTTTAAAAGTTGTTATGGACTTTCCTTCAATGGATTCTCGTGATATGATGTGACAAATGTTGGCTGGGTAAACGGGGTATTTGTCTGTGGTGTGTTGAGTGTTACAGACACACACACAGACATATACACACAAATATGTATGCATGTATGTATGTATATGTATATACCATATAATATATATACATGTATATATACATATATATACAGATATATTGTATATATACATATATGCATGCGTGCGTACATACGCTCAAACGCATATAAAAATGTCTAAATACACCATTCATTACCATAAATTTTCCCTCTCAAATTAGCATTCTCGTGAATTACTTTACCAAGTAATACAAATAAGAAGCCTGTATCCGCTGTCTGCCTCATTTTCAATTCAGAGAAGATTAATGTTCTCTCTCTCTCTCTCTCTCTCTCTCTCTCTCTCTCTCTCTCTCTCTCTCTCTCTCCTCGTACGTAACCAGTCTGCTCAAGAGTCTGATGATGTCTGAGTTTTCATAATATATGGAACCTGATGCGTAAGATTTTATAATCAAGTTTGTGCTCCAGGAATTTGTAATCTTGATGAAAGTAAAGGTCTCATCTCATCTCTCTCTCTCTCTCTCTCTCTCTCTCTCTCTCTCTCTCTCTCTCTCTCTCTCTCTCAGGGATACCGTCTCAGTTTTAATGCAAGATAATTCTCTCTCTCTCTCTCTCTCTCTCTCTCTCTCTCTCTCTCTCTCTCTCTCTCTCTCTCTCTCTCTCTCTCTCTCTCTCCCCAGGAATACCATCTCAGTTTTAATGCAAGATAATTCTCTCTCTCTCTCTCCAGGAATACCATCTCAGTTTTAATGCAAGATAATTCTCTCTCTCTCTCTCTCTCTCTCTCTCTCTCTCTCTCTCTCTCTCTCTCTCTCTCTCTCTCTCTCTCTCTCAAGGATTAGATACTTCGTATTCGAAAGGGTGGCTCCTGAAATGAGAACCAGTTCCATCAAAGTCTGTATAAGTGTGTGTGTGTGTGTGTGAGAGAGAGAGAGAGAGAGAGAGAGAGAGAGAGAGAGAGAGAGAGAGAGAGAGAGAGAGAGAGAGAGAGAGCGTGTGGAATCCTCCACGCCTAGTTTCGGGAAGAAATATGCTAAAAAGTGACTCGAATGGAGCTGTAATTGGCTCCCAGCTTTTGTACCTTTTGAAAAGGGGGATATTACGGAGGCGAGATGCGTACTGGGTGCGTCAATAGGTGGTGATGATGATATGAGAGAGAGAGAGAGAGAGAGAGAGAGAGAGAGAGAGAGAGAGAGAGAGAGAGAGATTACCTTGCCATGAATTAAAACTGTGTTTGAAGGTATGGGGACAGAGAGAGAGAGAGAGAGAGAGAGAGAGAGAGAGAGAGAGAGAGAGAGAGAGAGAGAGAGACATTACTTGAACCTAAATTAAAACTGTGTTTGAAGGTATGGGGACAGAGAGAGAGAGAGAGAGAGAGAGAGAGAGAATTACTTGAACCTAAATTAAAACTGTTTGAAGGTATATGAGAGAGAGAGAGAGAGAGAGAGAGA